>NW_009608836.1:674-5625 GCF_000690535.1 Cariama cristata
ATGATACAGCCATATCCCTCTAGCCACAGGGATGTGTTTTGGGGAGGTGTGGTGATAGGGGATTTGGTGGTTAGTGAAGGGAAATTTACTCTAAAGAATTAATATGATAGGGAACACAACCTAAGGGATATGCACGGTTTGAATATGCAAATTTACTCTAAAGAATTAATGTGATAGGGAACACAGGCAAGGACCTAAGGGATATGCACGGTTTGAATATGCAGGGACAGAATATTACTATGTAAGATCTTTCCCATTAACCAGCACAGTAACACCCTCCAAAAAAAGTGAAATCCTTAGTGGCTCAAGTGCAAAACAAAGGAGGATGCTGCTGCGTAGTCACTATCAGTCACTATCCCTATGCATTTATACATGCATCAGTGTGAAATGTGTATAAAAAGTGATGTCAGGATGACATTTGTTGTGCACACTTTGGACTGGGCAGGTCTGCAGCCCAAGGTAGGCAGTGGAAGGGTGAAAGGTGGAGAAGAGGGTAAAGCTGACAGGCACCAAAGCCAGGTATGAAATAACTGGTGGATGAACTCTGAAATGATGGATGGATGAGTGACAGGGGACTCTTAGGCAGAGGCAGTGGTTGTCAGTACAAGCAAACTCTAAGGGAACGATTTCACAACCTCTAGTTGCAGTCAAACGTCAGCTGTTGCCAAAGAGGCGGTCGCACGTCCTCCACGCTACCCTCAACAGCACCCCTGTTCCCCTTCCCTTAAGGAGCCCTCGACACCCACCTGACCCAACAGCAAGCTCGTTCAGAGAACAAACCCCATAGAAAGCTGGAGGACGACAGCTCACTCCCCGTGGGGTCAGACCAGCGCACACAGAGACAGGGAGCAGGAGCAGCTGCCTCAGCAGTGGCTTGTTGTTGGATTGCCACATCTTCAAAAACCAGTGCTGTTCCCACAGAAGCCCACGACACCCTTGAAAGCTAACAGAAGTTAAGCCATCGGTTTAACCGCTTAGAAAGCTGGAAAACTCTTGCCTTGAAAAAGCCATGTCACCACCACGGATGCTTAAATTTCAGGGGAAGGGAACAGGCCCGAGAGCAGCGCTGCTGGAGGAGCGCAGCCTGGGGCGGCTGCCGCAGAACAGGCTCCTGGGCGGTGTGCAGCTGGCAGGCAGTTTGGTGCTAACCTCCATGATGGTGGTGCGTGGAGTGACCAGTGAGGAGGCCAGCTGCTAGCAAGAGGTTTGCTAGGCAATCTTATCCTGGGGTTGTACAAGGAAAGCAAGCAGCGTGGGCTGCTGAGGCTTAAGCCACTTCTGCTCTGTCTGAATTGGGTGGCCCTGGGAGCACGGCCGAGCTACACCTCAACCCAGGTTAGGGGAGGCTCAGTGTGAGCCAGCCCCTTCTGCTTTCTGCAGACCTGGGTCTCTCGCATGGAGCCATGCCAGCAGGGCAGCAGGAAGCCAACACATGCTTCAACCTGGATCGTTTGGGACTCAGACCTTGGCTTCACCTGATGGCTCCCCGACTCCCAGCCTCTCAGACCTAGCAGTATGCCTCACCCTGCCTCAGCTCGCAGAGGAACACCAGGGAAACACTGAGTTTCCCTTTGAACCAGTCCTGAACCTCTCCTCCCTGGGGCTTCACAAGCTTGGGGGCTGTATTGGATCATCATCAGCCTCAAAAATGTCAGAGTGGTCTCTCTGTAAGGCCGGGAAGGGTAGCCACCCAATTTAATGTACTGCACTTCTTTCCTCCCTTCCCCCTCAGTACTGCTGAAAAGTATAGCCGTGAGCTTTATCACAGATACAGGCTTTAATATTTCATTGGCAAAGCTCTCCAGAATGTACTTTATTCTCGTGCCGTGCAAAATATAACTGAGGTCCAAATGGTATGAATCACAGCTTGCCATAATAACTATTAAACACATTGTGCCCCCAAAGTGAAAGAATTCCCTGTCAGCAACTCTGGCAAGTAGTTTCTTTTTGTAAGACAAAAGGATAAACAATAAATGATATCCCTGATAACTGTAGGGATCTGTGTTGTGCTAAGAGGTCTGTGATAACTGGAAGCCTTGCGGTCAATATGCTAGAAGTCTGGGCTTGTCAATTCACTTCCCCATAACTCAGTTTTTTCATCTGTAAAATGCAAATAACAATATTTCTGACCTTTGCAAAGAGCCCTGAAAAGCATGGGCAATTCATGTGAAATTGTTACGTTATACAATCTAGGCAATACAGATGGAATACAAGTATATCTGCCTTAGTATCTGATATTTTTGTGAATGGGAACTGTCGCGTATTCTTACTTTTCTGAATGGGAAGTGTGATTCTCTGTTTTCAAGTTTTGTGACTCCCTTCAGGATGCCTACTTCAGCCTGCAGTGCTTTCCCTTATTGGAATGTTATTGCATGCAAGCAGCTTTTTACAGTGAAAGTGCAGAAATTAGAGTGGGAGAGTGTAACATACCAAGATTAAAAAGCAGTGGGAGGAAATCCACTTCTCTCTTTACATTTACCATGATGTATAGTATATCCTTTTCCTCTCCACAGGTCTAGAGGGGGAATCCTGAACTGTTGCCAGACCTGTTTCTCTTGCCAGTTATTCCAAAAACTGATTGGTTTAGTTCTTCAGCTGTTGTTTAATGAACTACCACATAATACATTTATGGGAGCAGGTCTTCAGCAAGCCTGAATCATCATAAAGTGTTTATTCATTGTCACTTCTCAAGATCTTATTCCTTGTGCTTAGTATCTGCACTGTTTTTAATATTTTGAAAGTCTATTTTAAAAAACAAGCTATCCTGAAATGACTGGACTGAATAAATGAACTCAGAAAATAAGAGCAAAAAGCTCTTGCTGAATCTCATAGCTTTCAGTATCCCTGAAAAGAGATCACTTTAGCATGGCCTGTAATCCCTCAAATCCGGGGATTTTTCTACTTCTTCGTGATACGAGGATGATAAATTGAGTAATCCCCACTTCCTGACTTTGCACGCAAATGTATCTGGCAATGCCAAGTCTTCAGCAGCCGCGATCATCTTCCAGGCAATTGCCTGAAAAAAAACCCAACCAAACTGATACCGAAACTGAACCTTCTTAAAAATTAGACAAAACTTCTGCTTTGACAGTACGTTGAGCTTACTATATTAAAAATAAGTCAGTAAATACATTCTACTTCTTATCTGCTGATCTCACTTTATGTAAACCCTGAGCTCACATTCAGCCATAGGCAGAAGGCATGTTGGCTATCCATGATCTGTCAGGAACTGATAAGACCTGCGCTGGGTTCCTCTGAAGCAACGTCACTACTTAGTTCTCAGAGGTGGCAAGAACAGAGATAAAAAGGATGATTGCTCAGAAATAGCCAGTGGAATGGTCTTCCTCTGAAATAGAGCAATTTGACAGAAGGGAACTGTTTCACCAGAAATAAATAACGAAACGTTAAAATTCATAAATAGCACTGGGCTTGTTTTATAACTGCTGAGAGGGAGGTCAATGGAAGGGATTGGAGGACTCATTGCCCTTTCTTTTAATATTTCTACTTGGTAATAAACATTGCTAAAGCATTTCAAAGCCTGTTTTCTGGATAGAAGAGATAGCACCCTGATTTATTGCCATGTATCCACATAACAGAATTAATTCATTGTTTGATAAATTCACTGTCTTAAGGCCAAATTTGGCTCTTATCATATCACTGTGAATCTGCAATAACTTCATCAAAATCAATGACATTGCAGCAAGCTTTACGTCCCGAAACTGAAGGGAGTTACCACTGTGGTTTACTTCAGCAAAAATCAGCTTTCAAGAAGCTGCTCTAAACAGGCAGAGTAGATGGAAGACCATCATCCCCCTCCGCCTCGTACTCCTCTCGCTTCCCCTTCCATTAATGGATAATATCAACAGAATATGGAGTACGCTGGGATGAAAGGGCTGAGCCAGCAGATGAGGCCGAAGTGGCACAAAGGAGGGCTTTCAAGGCAGGTCTCAAAAAAAAGGAAGCGACAATTCAGACAGGAGGACCAACGCTAAGGAACGGCTGAGAAAAGCATATAGGATAATTTCAATGTAGGTTAGCTGCCATGGCAACCGTGTACCAAATTACTGCACTTCTGTGTCTCTAAACCTGCCAGCAGCTACTTTTGCTTGTATGTGCTTGAGGCTTTAAAAAAAAAAATGAATCCACCTTAAAACTCATGATGGATTGCAAATGAAGTGCAGATACTGGGATTGATGTGGGGTGCTTGATTTAAACATTTAGAAAATAGAAAAAATAATAGGCCTTGAAAATTCTGATTTCACTAAGTGATTAAAAATACATAATTTCTTTAACATTTATAGCAATCAGTTCTAACCCTTAATTTATACTGCCTTGACTTGAACATATTTACCAGGTCAACCTGACACCTTCACCTCCAATGTGTATATAAGAAAGAAATTGGTCCTAGCAGCAGCTCTATTTATTTTTCACTGTGAGAAACTGCCATGTTATACAGTAAGACATTTTCTTTTAATCCAAGATTCTTTGGAAATATGGTAAAATATTAGATCCCTAAAGAATAGAAACAAGGCTATCAAAAAGCATGCTGCAAGGCACATGTGTATTAGTTACTAAGAATAGTCCATTGCTGAGTGTGAGTAAAAATATCCAAATGCGTTCCTTTGATAAGCTAGGTATGTATTCGTTTTTCTGGGCAGATGTCAAAGTGTCCTCAAATGGGAAAATAATGTTATAATAACCTAACCTCTCCTTCCAATTCATATACATGTAATCCTAGGGGAACACAGCCTTCACAGCACCTCTCTGCAGGAAGCCAATAGACCACAATATCCATCAGACTTCTCTTATATGGTCCATGAAAACTCTCCAGAGTAGAAAGAGGTCAGTTTTGAAGTTCCCACTGAAACTTGGTGAAGATCACTGAGATGTTGAGCCACCAGTTGAGAGCCATGAGGGTGTGACCCGCCAAAGTCAGCAGTAATCTTTGAGG
>NW_009608836.1:5656-33892 GCF_000690535.1 Cariama cristata
AAGCAGTTGCGGTCAGTGCCAGGAGGTAGTTCCCCATCCCTGCACTATCCCATGATACTTGATGTAGACTGTGCTATTCAGTAATCACGGCCTGCCTCCATCCAAAACGCTGGGCAGGGGTCTTTATTTTGATGGCATTTTCCCAATAGCTTCTGCTTAATGGGATATGTCTTAAGATTTCCTGTGGTTGGAAAGCTGCAAACAGTTAAAGCTACAGTTCTCTATTCCATATTTTGTTTTCTCGGCCAAAATCTAAGACAGTAGCCCTTAAACACTGCTTATGAAAAACACAATCCAAATACTTACATTTCCAACATATTCACTACCTTCTCCAAGAACAGTCAGTTAACTCTTGAGGCCCTTGCACTGTTGCTTGTACTGATGGCTGTCTCTTGATACAACAATATTATCATGCAGAGTTAGTTATTCGATTTTTCTTGCAGAGTTTTCACTTGGTTTGGTTATTTTGGCCTGTTGCAGTTATCAATCTGACCGTGGCAGCAGAGTCCTTCCAAAGTTGCTTCCAAGCTACCTGGTTACCTAGAAAGTCTGGCAGCATGTCTCCAGTGCATCTGGGATTTTGCATGTCCAGGACACTTCAGTGGGCTATCTGTGAGTGGTCTGTGGGGCAGCTGAGAATGGGAGATGAGTGGGAAGCAGAGCACAGAACATGCTTACAGCCAAGAAACATGCCTCTTTGAGTGTATAGATGTAAACCACTAAGATGTTCTCAGGTCAAGCAGCAGACTCAGCGCTCCTTGCCTGCCTGCCTTCTGCAAGTTATAATAAAAAATGTGTTTTCCCTCAAAGTATATGACCACCTGAGGTGGATACTGGATCAGTATCATTGCAGCTACTCTCAGCAACTGTTTAGTGCCTTTGGGGATGTGAATCATGTCAAGCTGAGGAAGCATTAACAGTGCCAGGACTTCAAATTCTACTGTTTGCCTCTACATCTGTCTCCCCATACTTCTGCAAATCCCCATTCTTCTAGCATCACCTCCTGCTGAGCACTGTGTCCACTGAGCAAAGTGTCAACTGCTGACAAACTATTCCACTGATGTGGGCCAGTAAAGTACACATTAACATCTGATGCTGGTATGTAAACCTGTACTCCACTGCACACAGTGTAAATTCAGGGTCATTAAACTAAAGACAGTTTCAGACATTATACTATCTCGTATGCCTTGTCCAGCACAACAGGCACAGTCATTTGTAAAGTTATGTCACAGAAGATAAGAAGTCCAGGATGGGTCCTCTTTACTTTCAGGTTGACAGCTCATTGATCTTCTTTTCAACCAGTGTCTTTCTCCAAGGGAAGAACTACTGGAACTGCTGATACTGTCTTCCTTGTATATGCTCTGTACACCAAGCTGATGTCTGTCTCCTGCACCCACTGGACACCCTGCAGTTGCAGGACGCATTGCTCACAGGTGTCTCTGAGCTCTTGAAGTGTTTCTGTGATGTTTTATTGTGGCATTTTGGAGTCTCGGTCAACTCCTGTGCTAAAGCACCAGCAACACCCAGCAAGCTTCTAACCTGTCAAGGGTTAAATCAGGGTCTCCTTGTGGTCTCTTCTGAGGCTCTTTTGTTTTTTCTGATCCTTTGGTCCTTTGTCTGGGACTCAATTATGTGCAGGGCTTGAGACGTTGGTTCTCAGGTTGTGTACTTCTCTATAGTTTCACTTTCCTTTGTGACTCCAGGTTAGATCTACTCTCTCGAACAGTTCATTTTACATACGGGATATAAGAGCAGCTCTTCTAGGTCACAGCAAAGATCCACATAGCTCCACATCTGCTCTCAACAATGGCAAGTAGTGGACACCTATGACAAACAGGGTGAGTACAGAGGGTTCCTTCCCCTCTTGTATCTTCCAGTTTCTGGCAACCAGCAGGTCCGGTTTGTGAGCCAAGGGCACACCCAGTCCCTGCTCTGAATGTTAAGCTGGTGGTTTTATGTTAACATTTACAGTGAATCCAAGTTCTCTTTCTTGAGTCACAACTGCTCATTCAGAACTGTTTGCATTTATTAGGGCTCTATTTTTGCCATATGCACTGTTTTGTATTTATCAGCATTGTATTTTCTCTGCCATTTTACTACCTGGTCAGCTGATAATGTGAGATCCCTGTGCTACCTTCTCAGGCAGCTTTTGTTTTTGACTACTAGAAACAACTTTGTATCATCAGCCACCTTGGCTATCCACCATCTCCTCCAGCCGGTTTGTGAATGTGTTGGACAATACAGGACCTGGCATGGTCTCCTTCCCCTGCCTTCCTCTTGCAACTTCCTTTAATTGTGAAAAATGATCAGTAGCTCCCACCTTTGCTTTTCATCCTCTAACCAGTTACTAATCCACAAAAGGACCTTCCTTCAAACTAAGGCTTTTTAATGAGCCTTTTGGGGTTTGGAGAATCCTGTGAAAATATTTCTGAAAAATACCGTTATACAAATGCTAGGGGAAATTGGAGTGGGGAGAAGGGTGGGGAGCAAGGAGATGTATTTGTCTCTGAGACCAGAAAGTTTTCAGTCTTCCTTATGTCTAAGCATCCCCGTAACCTGAAAGAATTGTGTAGTTTGCCAGAGCACTACTTGCAAAAAAGCAGTATATTTCCACTGAAATCCATCTGGCAATGCTTATGACACAGGCTGAATGTTCTGCTTATCAGTAGACTTACTACGTTTTTTTTCATTAACTCGTGTCTTTAAACCTGGTTCTGTAAGCAAAAACACTTTTGTCTCTTCATTGTGAACAATTGTGCTTTGTTCAGAAAGAGTCAAACCCACCTGGAGGGAACACGGTAGTCAAACTCTAGTTAGACTTGGGTAGGGTTAATGCAAATTTACACCAAAGTCCACGAAGGCACAGTCAGGGTTTGTATTTTTACTGCCTAACAGGAACAGCTTATGCTGCCAGTGAAGCCAATGAAGCTTTGTCATTGATTTCAGTAGGAACAGGAACACCATTTGTCGTAAAAGAGTCACTTGACCTTATACTTTTTGTAAATAAAGAAGACATTTCAGGAAATTTCACAGTGTCTTTTTTCATTTGATTATTATTTCACCTGCTTTGATGGTTACTTTATTTGTCGTCTGGCAGAAAATGAAACTCATTTTATACTCTTTTAATATCCGAATAGAGCTGTAATGCATGTAGGTGGGCTTGTATTTAGGAGTGGTGCCAACACTGAGTAATTTTAATATGTTATATAGTTGATAATATCTGACCAAATATTCTAGAATAAGTCACTATAGAAATGAAGGTAGATTTCCTGTGTGGCTTACAATATCATACTAAAATACAAAAGAAACCTGACTGGGTTTCAGTTATGAAATAATAGATACTGAGCCATTTTCAGATTTGCTCCATATTGCCAAAGTGTTTAAGCAGGTGTGTTTCACAGAGTTTGTGAAACAAAAGCTCAGCTGAAAGCAAATCAACATTAGGAAGCAAAACCAGTGCTGAGTGATAGTGCTTAAAAACTGAGAAACAAGAGTGGTTTTAAACAGCAACTGAAAAGATGCTTTGATGTTTTTTAAAGCGCTCCCTTAAGCTCTAAAAACATGTTACAGTTTTCTGCAGTTACGTACAAGACATTGTATCTTATATTAACGTTACTTCTGTAAGTTGAATTATACCCACCAAACATTAACTTTTTTCTTGTAATATAAGCATGTCAGCAGTTTTTGATGATTAGGAAAACATGTTCATGAACCTAACTGCTAAAACCCTATTTTTTTTTTTTCCAGAGCATTATCTTATGTATACAAATCGGGAAAAATGGCGATGAACATAAAAGCATCGGTATCTTCACATGACCAGCAATTATCCTGTCAGTTTGTAGCAGTAGGCAAACCTCTTTGCAGTGAATGCAAGGGTAGGCCAAATATTGTTTGCTGAATTCAAGTGGTACTTGTAATCAATATCTTAACTTGACCTTAGCTGAGAAAGTACCCTTCCCTTGCATTGCAAGCTGAACGCCCTCCATCGCCTCGCAGAACGACAAGTGTTCTCCCTCTGAAACACGACAAGGCTCGGCAGTAGCACAGGCAGAAGTTATTTGGGTCAGAGACTGCTAGCAGAGGCAAAGGTGGACAACGTGACCTGAGGAGAAATTAAGAAAATCTTAAGAATTCTGGCTGATTTTACATAAGTCCTTAAAAGCCTTGAATTCATTTGAATTCACTGAAGGCAAATCACTTCATACCTTAAAGTGTACAGAAGCCTTTTGACAGCACGGCTTGTATTGTGTAGCTCTCTGACATGACTTAGGAAGATAAGACATGAACAATGGAGAGTTATTAACGTGAATAATTTTCCATGCAAATTGGAAGCACCGCAGAACAATAGGATGGCTGTGGTTTGATGGCACCAGGTTGTCTGCGGGGCTGAACATAAAATATCACAGTAGGAAAGAAATAAAAAAGACAAAAGCTACTAGAACAAAACTGCTTTCAAAAATGAGCTGAGCCAGCTGGACCACAAGATCCCTTTTCCTGGAAGTGTTTCCAGAGATTCAGTGCCCAGAAAACATGCCTGAAAAGCCAGAACTAAAAGACAACTGCAGATTTTCCAGACCTGAGGAACTTCACAAACCCAATGCATGAATCTAAACATCTTCATCAGATTCACCTTCATTCCACATCTTGGGGTCAGCAGGATTATGACAGATGTATTTGCAAAAGGCTATACAAATATGTTGGCCCCTTCAATACAGGAAACAGAGAAGCAACATAAAGATATAAGCAAATTAACATTTCCACACGTCACTTCGTGTATTGTCTTTTCTGAAAGAAGATTCTTCAGTAGAAAGGATGTAGGAAGGAGGAGGGCTAGTGGAAGTTGTAGGTATTGGGATATACGTCCCCTGAGGTGGGTAGCTGCTGCTGTGACTTTCCCAAGACATATTTCCACTATGTGTGTTGCTACGACTCACAGCTGAGCAGCAAAGCTGGTGATAGTCCAAGTGGTGATAGCTTATGCTGGTTGAAATACCAATCCCAAGAAGCTCAAGGGAAAAAAAGTTCACACAGCAAACAAAGAGATAGCAGCTGTTCCACTGGCTCTTCTGTCCTCTCCCTGCTGAAGCCTCCTCCATGTACACATAACTGACACCCATAGGGGTGATCGTAGAGAACAAAAGTATTTCCATGTGACATTTTGGTAGACAATCTGTGTAGCAGCAGGATGCTGTCTGAAACACACAGACCTCTTTTGGTTTACTCACTGCGACGGTGGGGATTATTTCAGAACACAAGTGACAGGAAGTAATGTTTTCTGCAGTTTGTCAGGAAACAACAAGGCAAAGCACTGACTCTCGAGGAACAGGGGCTACGACATCCTGTCCATGCTGCACATTCAGTGCCTCTCTGCCCCTAAACGAAATTTGAAATAGACCTTTTGTAAAAGGGGTTGATTTTGTTGAGTCAAATCGAACTAGTGTATGTCTCTGTCTTCAAAAACTGCCAGCATAGTTTATGTTCTGTTGGAAACAAAAAGGCGACAGTCAGCCAGCTCCAGTCCATCAAGTGCAACATTCACCAGACTCAACAGAGCTGTATCCCTTGTCCCTAAGTCTGAAAGTTTTCCAACAAGTTGCTGACAGAGAAGAGGTTACTCAATCATTTCTAGTACTGTGGAGGGAAGGAGGGAAGGAGGGAAGGAGGGAAGGAGGGAAGGAAGGAGGGAAGGAAGGAGGGAAGGAAGGAAGGAAGGAAGGAAGGAAGGAAGGAAGGCCTCAGAATAAGATTGCTATATGTTGATGTTTGGGAAGTCTACATTGCTGCTGCCTCTGTGAGCCTTTCTGTGGTTACACAGAAGATTTCAGTCTCTGTGCTATTAGTCTGGCACCTTCAATGCATACTTGATTCTCTACTGAAAACTTTGATGCTAAATCTTAAAATCAAGAAGCTGGTTTCCTCTGCTCATGTGGCAAAGCCAGAATGAGGAAGAAATAAATTCCTTTGTTCTGTTGCAGTGATGAATCATTACTCAATCCAACAGCCAAAGCACAGGTTTTCTGCATATGTGGCAGCAAGATTACCATTTCTGCAGTACATATTTACCCAACTCCCTTTTTATCCTTCACTTTAATCTTTGTCCCTCACTCATCTCACTATTTCTCCCAGTCCCCTTCTTGCTCCCAAATTACAGCTCCAAGCCTTACTATCTTTCATTCTCTAGAGACCAAACTGCAGAAGAATAAAACATGAAGAGTAGATGGGTCAAACGCTAGTTACAACTGACTGCTTGCTTCCCTTTTTATGAAAGTCTGCCTTTTACCTTCGTTTCTGCCCTCCAATAATCTGGGCTTCAGCCACTGAGAATGAAAGCAACCATGCAGAGGAGTTTGATTCTGGACCTTTTTTCCAGAGGAGTGGCTGAATTTTTCTAGCTAAACTGATTTCCAGTATAAAAGTAAACTTGAGCTTTCAAGTACACCAAAATATCTACTTTCTAAACCAGCTTATGGGAAGAAATGGGATGAAGAGAGATGAGAATGAGTATTGTTAAAACTTAAATGCTTTTACCACCAAATTCATCATTTTCCATGAAAATAATATGTTATTTAAAATTAATCAAAATTTTCCACGGGGAAAACACATCTCAAGTCACTAAGCCTTCCTTCCAAACTACTTGTACATCTAGAAGCTTTGAAGCTTGAGAATAATTCACAGGTACACATATTACCTACATGAGTGTGGAACATGCTGCTGTGTAAGATATGGAGTCAGAAGACTCCATCAGGGAAAAGAGGTGGCTGATGAAGGATCTGTTTAGAGATCTATTAAAGTAAGTGCCATAGGGAAAGTGAATAGGTAATGGCTGTCCCTAGTCTCCAACACAAGAGCTAAGAGACATCAGATAAAACTTGCCCAGAGCAGGCTGAAACAAAGGAAGTTCTCCTTTATACAGTGAGTTAAATTGTGGAAATCCTTGCTGCAAAAGAGTGTGTGGACAAAGGTGCTGTATGGGCTCAGTAAGCAACTGGAAAAATCCATAAATGATCACTGAATAGGAATGCCTTTGACAATGGATGTCCTTGAGCTACACATTACTGAAGGCCAGAAGAAGATTCTGGAAAAGTTTCACTATATCCTTACCTTACCTTTTCATTCCCCCTTAGGCAACTGCTCTCCTATGGAGAGCCACCACTGGAAAAGGGCTAAAAGGCCATTCCATCTGACCAGTCTGACCAGGCACAACCGTTCCTTTGTTCTTCAACTTTGACTCAAAATAAGGATCTTTTATATACAGCAATATCTACTGCTCATTGAGCTCACCAAAGGTATTGTTCAGCTTTATGAATTCAGCCAGACTTAACATCTCAAGGGCAGTTCTGTAAGTGCACTCTGTAAAGTGCTTCCAGTAATGGGGTTCCATGTTTGTCATCTTCAGTATTTCCCATCACAAATGTGCTTGTTTTCATGTATAACATGATAGCACAAATCCAGCCTGACCTCTGGAGCTTATGATGGCTTCTTTTCTTCTCAAGATTTTTCTCCAGATCATATTATGTGCCTTAATATTTTCTATGCAAACTCACTGCTTTCAGAGTGACTGGAATACGATGTGAAACAAAGGAAGTGCTCCTGTATACATTGAGTCAAGCTGTGGAAGTCCTTGCTGCAAAAGACTGAACTTTTTCACACAGAACTGAATCAAATATTATGTCCTTTAGTTGGTCACGACTACAAGCTGAGCAGAGATAATAAAATCAGGGGAAAATCCCTTCTCTGGTTACCAATGCAAGTGATGATGTCAGCTGTTCCTACAGGAGGTGGAATTCTTCCATAGTGACTTCAGAACAGAGTCACATTTAAACTGGCCTTTGGCTCTTCTTGGCTTTAGACACAGCTTTCTTTTTAGTGAGCCTTCAGTGACCCTATTGTGAGGTTAATATGGTGGCTGACCAGAAAGAAGATTGCTATTTCGGCAGAAATGCAGGAGAAATTATGACAGTTACATGGGCAGCAGCAAAGTCAGAAGCACTACCCTTCTTGGACATGAAAGACAGGCCTTGAAGTTACTTCCAGATTAAGAAATAGAAGAAAACTATCCAGTTCCTGAGACCAGGTACCCACCTCAGCTGCATCCTAATATCAGCTTCATTGGAGTTTGATGTCAAAACACAACTATTCCTATTTCACTGACACCCTGGCAGTGAAGCCTAGATGCACAAACTTGTGAGGAACTACAGTGCACTCCAGCAGGTCATCTAGAAATTACACAAGGTGCAAGTCTCTCCCTAGGACCTGAAATGTACTACCTTCTACTATAAATTTTACTTAACCAGCTAAATAAATGTCCAGGTTGCTGTTTAGCTGAAGTCTGCTACATGCTTTGCGTGCTTGTTGTATGCTTGTGACCCTCAAGCTATTGTTTCATTCATTTGTGGCCCTCTGAGACACTCTTTGATAATGAAGTAGTTCTGCCTTGCCTTGGGCAGGGTGTCACTCTGTATGTGTGGCATAGAGGTGAGAACACTGAGTTGGTCTGGCACCTACACAAGTACACGGCATTACCAGATTGTGAGATGTAACTCCCAGTCTCAAATATTATTACTTATGCATTTTTTCCATCACAGTTAATATTCTGAGTAGTTTCAATTGTCATCTATGGGTAGAATTTTCAAAACCACAAAGTGTCAGCCTAACTCTGAGTCCACCAAAATCGACAGCATTTTTATTGACTTTGGGTTTGGGTGATGGTTGTGCACTATGAGGCATTTCATCTTGTATTTTGAAAGCCAAAAAGAACCTCCAAACAGAAGACCTGCTGTTGAAGGTATTCTGGATAAATTAAATCCTTCTTTTTAATGCTGGCTCTCATTCCCCAGCATATTTTAAACATTAGGAAAGGTATCTGACCATTAACATTTCAGACAGATGGGGACATAAACCTGGGTTAGAAACATGGGCAGGTCAGCCATTGAAAGAGATAACTCCTGCAAAATCACATAAGAATTAACTGTCTACTAATGTAAATAAAACTTAAGTTCTCTTATCGCTAGAGCTTATAGGAGTTTTTTAGAAAAATCTCGACTCTTTCTGGGCCATACGTCAAAGGCTTATACAAAATTGCTTTTGACCTACGAGTCCTCAAACCTCATTCACTGACAACTTCTGGCACTTTATCCTAATGCTGAAATCATCCTTTTAAAATTAAATGATTGTACCATTCTCCAACATCCAACACGGTCCTCTAGAGTTTCATGCCTGGTCACAGGGAGGGTGGTTAAGCACTCGAACAGGTGCCCAGAGAGACTGTGTGTAACCAAAACCCAACTGGGCAAGGCCTGAGCAACCTGATCTGACAGTGACATGCTCCCTGTTTTGAGCAGGAGCTTGGATTAAGTGACCTCCAGAGATCCCTTCCAACCTCAGTTAGTCTCCGACTCAATGATTCTGCTTCTTTTTTCCTTAGATCACTTACTGCTAAGGGATCTAACATAAAAATGCAGCTATTGTGGCTCTCCCCTGATAGCCTCAGCCTTTCACAATTTTTGTCCCTGGACCTTTCCGCTGCCATCCTAATGAATACCCTGTTTCACTATTTTCTCATGGTGTCTAGCCATCAGCTTTAAAGACAACACAGACAGAACTTTAAGCCTTTCTCCCAAAAACCTTCTCCACAATCTCAGTCATCAAGACAACACAAACATCTTCAGCTCAGTCTCACTGTTACGGGCCGTATTTTACTTATCCAGCTCTGTAAATCTACATATTCAAGCTGTATCTAAACATTGCAGTTTCCTTGTACATCAGATCTCTTACACTCCTCCCTTCCTTTCAGTCATCAGGGATTTAAAATAGGGATCCAGAGATCTGAGTTTTATATTTGGTATTATGTCTTTTTCTAGACATCATTTTGTGGGGTGTTTTTTCTGCAGTCTTTGATGACTCAAGCTATTCTACAATATCACAGATTTTTTGCTTTCCATTATTTTTTCTTTTGTTGAAAGAGTTCATCTCCTCAGTTAATTACAAAAGATAATTTCTGTAAGCTAAAAAATGAAGATTAATTCCATGATCTTAGCTCTCCTTCCAGTTCTCATGTCCCATCTTTATTACTGGATGACAGGAAGGGTGGTAGCAAAGATACTGGATCTGTGATTCATAAAATGTGGGGTTATTTCCTGCATTTCAATAGGTCTACAATGCAGAGCTTAAAATTAATTAATTCAGAGACAACAGTAGTTCAGCTGGAATACATGAAGACTTTGAAACGTCCAATTTACATTGTGAAAGCAAAATTCTTTACTTAAAGCTATCTTTGGTATCGATTTACCTATTGAAGTCTAAAGGGTAAACATATCCAAAGGCTATGCTAAAAACTGCACCTCAGGAAAATGGGGATAACACTATTTCCTCCCTCTTACCCTTCTTCATCTGCTTATGCTGATTTTAACATCTTTACAGCCAGGAATGTATTTTATTAAATGTTTCCAAAGCGTACCTGGACAACCACTCTTTTGAATGAATGTAGGGATTTAAACAGAGTTAAGAAAAACACCAAGAGGTTTTACTGCTTCATCTTTTAAAATGCAGCCTTTAAAGAAATGCATCTTTCCTTATGCTGCAGCCTTTCAGAAGAGGATCCTACTTTCTAAGAGAACCAATGAGATTAACTTTTGTCATTTCATCTTGGTCCTGTAAGTAAGGCTAGGAAATGCAGCTGAAACTAAAATCTTCCATACGGTTTCTGTTTTCTGTGCATATTTTTGAGTATCAGGTGACATATGTGGGTGGGGGAACTTCAAGATTAGCCTTAATCAAATCTCAGCTTTTGCTGGAACTTCCCAAAGCCTTTCTCACCGTTTGCTCCTGACTGAAACATTTTGCTAGTTTTGGGTGCATTCCAATTAGAACTTCAAATATTCAGTTTTGGTTTGTTGTCTTGCAGTGTTCCAAGCACTTCCAAGTTTCGTTTCATCGTTCTGATCTATCCCTTTAATCTTCCATCCTGAGTTAGCTCTAAAATGTTACCTCTGTATCTGAGATACAGACCACATTCAAACTAATCTTCCGGTGATTTCCAAAAGACTTTTAGTCTGAATAAGGAAGAAAAAAATTATCTTCTACCACAGGCAATGGTGACAAAATTTACAGGACTGAAGCAGGCTGAATCCATACTGACAGCAGTTTCTTGATACCATTTTAGAAAGAAAAGATTAAAGATAGCTTCACTGTGTTTCTGTGTAGAAAGATCACTCATTCCAGTAATGATCAGCAAAAGAACTTTCTAATGTAAGAGGGTGGATCCATAAAGCAAGAGTTGGAGAGTGAACAAATAATCCAGAACAAAGTAAACTCTTTTAATCATCTTTCTCAGATTAAAAAATTAATCTTCATAAAAGGAAAAGGAAAATGTAAAATTAGAGCTAGAATTTACGATCAGGAAGAAGATACTTGTGGAAAGAGGTTGAGTTCATTCAAAAAACCCCAGCAGGGCAAAAGTGTTAAGATGAATTCTTACAGCTATCTAGTGTCAAACAGAATGGGTCTCCTTTCTGGTTGAGAACTTTAAGGATGACACAGAATATATGCTATATCATACCAGAACCCAGCAATTTCTTTCAAGTGATAACTGATTAAATATGCTGTGATTTTCCTCCTCACTTCAGCTTGCATTCAGTTACTCATGCCTTTTCTTTAGCTTTCTCCTCCTTCTCACCTCACAAGTAGAAACTTTTATCTGCAGTCCTCATTTAACATCTTCTCTTGCCATCACGATCCTTCCCTATTCCAGCTCCTCATCTATTTTGCACCTCCTTGCAGCATTCCCTCTCTCTTTTTCTTAACCCTTTTTCCCATCTGTTTCTTCTCCCAACACAAATGACCTTGACTGTATTCTATCCTTAAGTCTGAAACTTTTACAGTTTTTTCTCTCTCATCTCTGTTGGAATAAGATTCATTAGGGAGCAGATAAATATAATTATTATTAATAAGGTAAAATGCCTAAAATTATGGCCAATACTCACAAGAAAGTGATACAAATATAAGCAGCAAATTTGTCTCTTCAAAATCAATGCAATGTTAACATAGCTCTTCCTGTTGATTTTAAAATGTGTTTCTCTGAATTCTATCAATTATTTCTAGTTGTTAATTTCCAATATCTATGTCAGTTTTCTTCCTTTTCATCATGTACCTTTATTAGTTTGGATGTGTTTTGACTAGTTTGCATTGCATTGGTGAGGTTTTTGGTTTGGGTTGAGTTTTTTTTACCAAACAAGCTACTCAGTTTTTATTCTTTACATGCATTTTCATTTCTGTTGACTAATTCATCCTGTACTACCAGTCCTCTCTCTTAACTAGCTACAGCTGTTTCCTGCAGGCGTTATACTTGGAACACGGAAGAGCTCTTTTAGAATTATTTAGCAATGTGGTCTCACTTAGCAAGTAAACTGGACTAATGATTTCAGATACTCCAAGTATGTTGAACATGGCCCCTACAAACGCACTGTCTAAAGTGGGTTTTTTAATTATATCTCAGACCTCCTCCAGTTGAGTTCCTGGCAATTGAATTCAACTAAACTATTTTCACCATAATCTCCAGTGGTAACTTCTTAACTGAAGCTTACAATTCTAGCACTGCAGGCCTCCCATTCTTGGTCTGCCAGTTCTTCTTGGCACAACTACAACATAATTTCTGAAAATTTGACAGGGTCTCCATTCTCTCCTAATTCTCCTCCACCCTCTATAACAGCTCACAAAGCCGTTTGGAGGCATCTTCATTCCACTCCAGCACTCTAAAGGGGACAGGGTGTTCTGTCAAACCCTGGGTTTGGTTCCCTTTTCTTTTGCCCCTTATCTCTGAATAATCACTCCCTCAGTGTGCTTAACAACTTCATGCTCATCACTTACAAATTCACATTTCCACTCTAGGTATGAATCACTTTAGCCAAGCCAACAACTCACCCTGTCTTTCTGACAACTCACTGTGGATGTGTAATCATCAGTGTAAGCTTAATATGGTTAATCATTCTCCCCCAGTAATTTCTTTTCCTACTTTTGGCAACACAGTCTTGCACTATGCAAATAGTTCAGCAAAGACCAACTTTCTACCTTGATATTTTGATTTAATCTCCTTTCTTGAGACATCTCTTATTCTTGCTTTTCTATTGTATTAAGTATAACCCTACCAGTCTTCTGTTTGTAGGACTTGTCACAGTCTAGCCCTAATCTACTTACTGCATTGTTTGCTATTGAAATGCTGAGTATGAGAGGATCCTTCCAAATAACTTGTCATACAGCCACCTGTCAAATTTTGAGATCTACACTTTTGTATTTTCTTCTATCCTACTTACGTGTGCCTTCGCGTTTCCCTTTAAAACGCTCCTTTGTTGTGAGGCCTAAAAAATTATGCCATAGTGAGAGCAATTCAAGTTCCCTCTTCCTTACCAGACTGTGTTCCTCTGTTATCTTTTGGGGTTACTCTTAGATTATAAGCTCTAAAAGGAGAGAACCACCTTGATAGCAATGGGTTTTGTGACACCTGAGTAAAAATCCTAATTTTAATAGAAATACATGCAAATTAATAAACAAATGAATAAATAATATGTTGTCCTTGTATTAATGCTATGGTACTCTACAGTATTCCTAAATACTATAACACTTCTGTAAATTACACATTTTCCAAATAAAATTTGCTTCTAAAGTATCCTGGCTGAGATTTGTAAATGCTTGCATAATTCAGATGATTGTGTACCAAATTATACAGTTTAATCATACTTATTTACTAGAATAGATGCATCAGTAGCTCTCTTATTCCACCACAGTCAAGTAAAATGAGTATACTGTAAAGAATCTACTACAATGGCAAAGTGTTGCACAAAGCCTACTGCAAATGAATTTTACTCTAATTTCCAGGAACAACACCATACAACATATATTTTCAGTCTGGACACCTTGAGAAATCAATAAGCAATAAATAAATAAAGTATAAATGAAGTGCTCTGATGAGCTCCCTAACACTTATTTTTTCAGAGATTTTTAAAAAATACTTTTTTATAAATCTGCATCCAGTGCATTGCAGAGATACATCTACATGTGCCACTGCTGGAATATGATGTGAGTGCCAGGTGAGGCGATTATGCTGTTGCATGACCAAAAAAAGGCTTTCTACATATAGAGATTTATTTAACCAGTGCAGATTCTTAATCTATATATAAATAATATTTTACAACAGTATAGTTGGAAAGAACAGCTACAGAGGAACATCCTAAAATTGCTAGAAAATAAAAACGTGAACTGGCAACCAAAGAACATCTATAAATATATCATGTAACCACTTACTATACAGAGACACATGTAAAAATTTTAGGAAAAGATGGCAATGATAGAAACAGCTTAAGAAATAGAAATTCTACATATTATACAAACTTCCTAAGAAACAGAAGTAATTTGACTTTTAGATTTTTTTCTGAATTTAAATTAATGAGTTTGCTCTTATTAAATGCTGTGTGGCATGCTGTAATTAATGTAACGCTACACTCTGCTGAGTGACATACCTGATTTATTTAAGGAGATGCCAAGGTAAGGAAAATAAAAGAAACCTGTGCTTTTCATCTTTCAGGGAAGTTGTTATGGGATCCAAAATTGATCGTCATTTTTATCAACATTTGAGTATTTCTTAATACATCTTCTGCTGTCACCTATCTTAAAGTTTTCATAAGATGGGAAAAAAAACAGTGCTGTACTCTTTTCAGTCCTTCATCTATAGTAAGATAAAACTACTAACACTTCCGTTATCATTCAGTTGGAAAATTATATTCTGGTATAAAGATCCCGTGAAAGAAATAGAAAAACTTCCATTGGTTTAGATGATAGGTTAAAAACTGAGGTTCAAAAGGACTTCTTTTTCTGAGTTGTTCGTACAGAAGAAACTACTTAAATGGAGGCAAATGTATACATAAATTCTCCTCCTAAACACAGCGTAGGATGATGTCCACAGTTAACTTGACCTAGTGATATGTTAGATCAATGGCATAATGCCAGTAATCAAAATTGGATCCAAAAATTAATATTGAAAGAATGAGTTCCAACTTCTAGATATATTCACAAGCAGCTGAGCTACACAGCCTGCTTCCTATTTTACTGTACCTGCCCATGTATTCACACACATACAGATATCTTCCCTGCATAACATCTTACCATCTTGTGACCCAACGTGGTAGATAAAATTTCTACATCCCAACTAGTGAACTTAAGTTTTATTTTTCAATTCTGCAAATATCAGAGGCCTCCTCTGTTCTTCTTTCATCTGATGAAATCATGACGTTTACTCAGCTTTTCCTCAGTTGTTTATCAGGGAAAAATTCCCATCACTTTCCACAACTTGCTTTCCCCAACTTTCCAAACTCGCTATTTCCAGGGAGTGGGACCAGGGTGGCTGGCTTGTTTCATCATGGAACAACTAGTAGGCTTAGCTCTTAAGTCTACAAGTCTTCCAAGTCCAGTTACATCTGCTGGTGTGCACTGAAGATCATCTACACAGATGCCTTTGTTTCTCTGAAGCAATTTCTAGGCCCTTTACACCCCTCTCTCCTCTTGTCGAGTTGCCTGGGACTCCCCCAGCTGTAGCTGAATGTGGATTTCCCCCTAAATGGGGAAGTTCCCCAGAGCAGACAGGACTCACAGAGAAATGAATGCAAGCCTCCAGTTGTACTGAGCATTGAAAAGATTCCCCAAGGGACTAATGGAGGCACAATGACTTTCTTCCCTTGAACCACCTCCTCTCTGAATCTTGTGCTCACACTTCAGAAAAAAAAACAAACACCAAAAAGCAAACACTGAAAAATATGTACAAGAATCATGTTAGTCCAGCAGACGATGCCAAAACAGAAGTGGAGGCAGGGATAAAGAGTATCGTGCATGCAGATAGGACATTTCTTCCAAATACTGGCTTTCAGAAAATAGCCTGGGCTTCTGGGAGCTTGACTTCAATAAAGATTGCGGAAAATCTGAGGACCACATTCTGCTCTATCACACTTGAGAAGCAGAGAGAAGAGCTGAAACTCTCAGGAAGGCTGGAAGAGAGAGAGAGATAGCCCAGGTAACAATTTTGAGATCCAGCCCAGGGTATCTCTGGAGGAGGTAACTCAGAACAAGAGGGCAGGATAGGCCAAGCCAACCGACCTTGGAAGGAGTCTGGCTGTGTCAGCAGATACAGCTTTGTTGTTAATTAAGCTCCTTTTGTGAAAACGATGCCCTACTGCTTAGCCTGATTACAACACATGAATCTAGCCCTACTTCCAGAAGAGGCAGTAGGAGTTTGACCTCAACGGGATCATGAAAATTGAGATCCATACCGTACCAGACATTGTTCTACTTCATTTAGTTTAACCCCACCAAAACATGGATGAGGGCAGGAAATAATCTCTTCCTTTGGCGTTATTTTTCTTCTAATATCTACTGCTTCAAAACTTCCCCTTTTGTTCCACTCTGTACTATGTTCTGTCTTCACAATTCACAAACTTTCTATTCTCCATATTCTTCTTCTTTCATTTTGGTTTAATGATTCATCCGCATGTTCTTTAGGGTCAAGAACAGCTTCACATGATATGATGTGTGAAACGTGGGGGCATTTACAGGAACTTGGAAGCATTTCTATAAACATTCCTATCAAGAAAGGAGATTTGTTAATCAGAATTTGGTTTTTTTTTCAGATAAAGTAGTTTCACAGAGTGTCTTCAGTGGTTTCCCTTTGTAGAAAAAAAGAAACTAAAAATAATCATTATTATATCATAATGGTATGATCAGAATGGTTTCAGAACAATAATTAGCTTAATGCTTTTTGTGTCTGATAGTGACATCTTTTGTTTACACTGAAGTAGTGCAACCAATATTCTTTGGATCGTTGCCTTGAAGGGTAAATTTTGGAGCTGCAATTCAGTGGACGCACATTACATAGTATGAATTCTTTCACCCACAATTCCAGTTCTGCCTTTTCTCTTGTGTTAGTGATGAAATGAAGATTCAAACAATCAGTGAAATTCATATCTGGACTCGTAACTGAATCAGATCCTGGAGATTCTTACTTGACATCCCACTTCCTTCCTTGTCTCTACACTGCATCTTGAGATAAAAATCTTCTACTATATCCTTATGCCACAGATACTAATTCATGCTAACTTATTACTTTCTCCCCCTATTTTGAGAAGGCATGAGAGAGAAAGAGCCATAGGGAAAAAAAAATCCGTATTAATAGTTTCCTGTGGGTGTCTGTCAATATATCTTGTCATAATCTAAATCAGGGACTGACTTTTATGTGAAGAATATGAAAATGGAAGAAATTAAAAATGAAGAAGACCGTGAATCTCAACTCTAATATTCTCTTTTTTGCCTGCACAGATAGTTTAATAGTAGCTTCATTATCAAAGAAAAAATGAACTTTAATCAATCATGTAACCAAAAATCCTAGAAGGAAAAATGCTGTTCAGAGTAAAATAGAGTTATTTTGCCATTTTGCAATAAGGAACT
Source organism: Cariama cristata (assembly GCF_000690535.1). Taxonomy (NCBI): domain Eukaryota; kingdom Metazoa; phylum Chordata; class Aves; order Cariamiformes; family Cariamidae; genus Cariama; species Cariama cristata. Next base: position 23,138 of record NW_009608836.1, read on the forward strand.
TTTTTTTAAAAAAAAAAAAAGCAGTAAAATGAATTTCAATTAGAGACTGGACATGACTTTGCTCACACTAGTGTTGCCTGGAGAAACTTAGGTCCAGATTTAATCTTTCATAGAATATTATGCTCTCCTTCTCTTCAGTTTGATGAAACAAGCAGTTAACAAACAATATAATGAAATATTTAGATCCATGGCAAAGGAATATGACTCTTACTTGTACTAGGTAGTGCATCAAGATCAAGGCACAGGTATTCATGCCAAGCCTTTTCAACTGTAATCTTTTTGTAGTCCCTGTCCTAGAGTCTTGCTCCATGTGGATTTGAACGCATCCACAATCTCAGTGAAGAATACCCCAGATACAGGTTGAAATTCTGCCAAATGGCCATATTTTGTTTTACCTCAGTGAATGACCCAAGTCAAGCTCTTCAAGAGAGTCAGCTATCAGAAGGCACCATTTGGTTAGCCTGACACACAGCCTGAGGCTATGATCACCATACTGGTCTTTAGTACATAACTTATTTCAAACTGCTAGGCAGCAAGTCTGGGTATTAAAGGCCATAACAAGAGTAAATGCTGCATGATTTTAATCAAATATGCTTACATTATAACTTCACATAACTTCTGCCCAGTGTAGCACAGTTATGGGTGAAACCAGCAGCTGCTTCTAGTCTAAAGCCACTACACCAAAACCCCTTGACAGGTTCGACTCTTCCACTCCACCATCCCCTGCTCTGCTTCCCCCTCTACAACTCACTCTGTTCTAAGGGCAAATTCCCAGAGACCTCCATTCCCCTGTTCATGATTTTCTCCAGAAGGCATCTGCCTGTTGTTAGCAACAAACCAGAATTTATTTTCAGACTTCATACAGATGAACCTTTCTTTCACCAGCCACAATGTGTTGCTTACTCAGGGAAACAAGTAGCTGTGTGGCAATTGAAAAGGGTCAGACAGTATTTTTGCCACTTGAACACAAGTGCAAAAATGGACACAAGGACCTCCATGTGGAAGGCTGACACCTTGGAAATGGAGCCAACAGAAGAAACAGTCACCTTCTCCACTTCCCTGGGTGGCCACACTGGACCTGTCAGCTGAACTGTGCAATGCTTTTGTACCCACACCCAAAGAATGGCAAATCTCTACAGTGCTGTGCTGGGTTGAGAAAAGGGATCCCCTTGCAATTATATCTGCAACTCTTCTCTGCTCTGAAAACTTTTCTGAGTAGGAGTAGTGAGACGAAGCAGAAAGCTGGCTTAGCTCCTGAAAGTGCCAGATGGGCACTGAAGAGAAAGCTTGCCATAAGCTGCAAGCCACAGAGAACAACTTTCCAGGAAGGGAAAGTCCCAGAAACTACCAGCAGGAAAAAAGCCTGTGGGAAAAACGAGTCACAGTCTTTTCCAACCAAAATTGGCCTCACTTCAGGTATCATTGAACATTCATTCTCTCACTCTCCTGAAATACTGAAGGGAATGACCAAGTACCAGACACAGATGAAGGTAACCGAGCAGCTTACCATTTTCCAAAACGTTTGCGATATCTGTATGATCTGCCTTTCCTTCATGTTCATGCCAAACATCTTCTAAAGGAGTTCCATTAACACTGTAGGGTGCACACAAATCATTTACTATTGATATAAAACATCAGTCTATCATCTACTTGCTGTAGTAGGGCTGCAGTGATTTTCAAATCATTTCAATCAGGGAAACGCACCAGATAATGAGAGCTATTTAAAGGAACACCACACCATTTCTACACACTAAACAGCAAAAGCAGATTCCTCATAGCGCACAGAGGCAAAAGAAAACCTTCCATAGTAGGGCCACTTCTGTTTTCTTTGCTGCCAAGTCAGCATCATACTTGCCTTTTGACTGATCCCTGAGAAACTTCTCTTTGCCACGCTGCATTTTGCTATCTTCCCATTACCTCCCACTCGAAACCTTGAGGTAAGTACAAAATCGTATAAAGATGATCCCAAATTTGTGGCACTTGCAAGTTATCCAAAGCTATTCAGTTTCTCTTTTGCCATAGACTCCCTCTGAACAGTGCTGGGCAACTTGCATCATCTCTGTTTTCAGCCTAATACAAGAACAATTTATTTTTCACAGGAGTACAGTAAGGTAATTATATCAAACACTGTGCTAGTGGAGTCATTCCGGTACCATAAAATTTTGTTCACAACCTTTTATGTTCTCTTCAAAAAGAGAGGCTGGGGAGGAGGGGCAGAGGGGCTCCCCTGCATTGGAGGCTGAGTGGTAACATTTAGGAGTTTTCTATCATTAATAACCTTATCTTGACCTGTGAGTTTCAGAGAACACACGTGGTGCCTTTATCATCCTCGTTACCTATTGCCTCTCACTTGCAGAGGATGTGGGTGCTGTGGGCTACCAGAAAATGTTGGTAGAATATGTTCCTCTTGCTTGAGAGCACATTTCACAGTGAAACTAACCGTTCATGAATAATTCCATACCACAGCCTTGGACCTTGTTCGTATCTGGATGGGAGATACCAAGCAAGCCAAAATGCAAGCGCAATGTAGGGACCTGCACAGGAGTACTCTTGTCTCCAAGTCAACCTTCCTGCAGGGACAATGAGCTGAAAACACTGTGCTACTGCCCTGTGAAGGAGAGAAAACACATCAGGGATCTTCTATCAGTTTTGGCAAACGTAGGCTGTAAAAGTCGGTGCAGTGGTCAAATTCAGACCATTAGTTTTGGATTCCCAGTAGTACAGATTCTAGCTGGATCAAATTGTAATTTAAATAATCTTGAAATAAAATTGAAACTGAAATGCGATTTCATTCATCACTCTAGCTGATTGGATACCATTGTTGAGCACAGTAAATATAATTTGTCATCCTCTTGTATATTTGGCAAACTTCAATATCTCTGGTAATGAATGGAACTACATAAATGTGAGACGATTACTTTCAAATTTGTCAAGCAACTCCTAAATTTACACAACTAATGGACCTTCCTGCATATTTGCAATATTTTGAAAACCAGTGGAAGTTGGGTTATTGAGTTTCCGAAGTGGTCTCCATGAAATTCACTTTTCTAATAATGGGAGAGAATAAAAGGAATTGTTTAGAAGGAGAACTGTATAAACCCTACAAATAAAAACTGAAGAACTAGAGTTCTAGATGGAGGAAAAACCCTCTCTGTAAAAAGCATCTGGGATTCCACCAAGGAGCCAGGGAAGATCCAAGGTCAAAGAACCAGTAGAGATGCATTGATTTCAGTTCAAGTTCTTTTAGTGTTTTATATCCAGTCAATGTATCAAGCTTCTGGACCTCTCTCAAAGGAAATACGTATTATATAAATTGAGGGGGAAATGGCTACTCATCTTTGTTGAGTTAGTTATATGTAAGTATTCAGTAACAAATTCTACTTTGGAAAAAAAATTAGGATTCTGTGCTTTAGTGCAGGCCTTATATTCTGTCCTTTACTTTTATCACTTATGTGAACACATGCTTTTCATGTAAGTACATGCATATGTACATATATTTAGTGACTAAAAGAAAAAGAAGATCACAGAAAATTAAGGCAAATTTATGTGACTGGAGATGTACTGGTTTTGCTCTTACATACCAGTTCACTGGAGACTTGGATCTGAATAAGCTATGCCTGGCACATCACAGAAGCAACAAGGCAAGTAAAGGTGCCTTCTGTAACATCCCTAACGTACCCAGTCCCCTAATTACCTGAGGAGAATGGGAGGGATAATGACAGCACGTAATGATTTTCCTGGAGCCAATATGCCAGAGGGGAAACTTTTTCACATGCCTCTAAACAAAAGGTGTCTTCAAGGGTCTAGATTTGCTTCACCATCAAGTGGGGACTTCCCTTGATGGGGAAATCCCTAGCTTCTCTGTCATAGCAACTTTCCAGCCAGGTCTGAAAGGGACAAGAGTAGCCCCTCGAATCAGACCCTTGACATGAAGTTGAATTAATTACATCAGGTTCAATGAAAAGATTTCTTAGCACACTGCATCTATGTAAAAAAAAAAACACAAATGGCAACCCATCAGTACACAGTTATTCAATTTCTGATATGTCTTTGAAGTCAAGACTCAATTTCTTACGGTGAGCACAGAAGTGACTGGTGGAAGTCCAATTTGCATAAATTGTAAAGTGTCAGTGATATGTTATAAATTCATGCAAAACATTCTTAGCAGACTTTGTCCTAGTAACAGTCACAAGCAAGTTGAACTGAAGAAAGACCGAGAAAAGAGGAAATCATATTGGTTTGATTTTTCGAGAGGACAATTAGCAAAGTCAGTAGATGATGGGGCTGGTCCTTAATAAATGGATATGGTGGCTTTTTGATAGAATTTTTTTTAAATTTTGTTTCAAAATAAATTACTGGAATTTTATTTTAGGCTTCATCCCATGCTCTATCTCTTCACACACTTCTAGAATTCCTCCAAACCACAAATTAATTTCTTATCAGACAAGCTTTTTAGCTTTTCCCCTCTGTTCTCAGAACTCAGCCATTCTAACCCAGAGCCACTCATGTTTCAAGGCAGCCAGACGTTACACTCATCAGTAAACTTGAGACACGTTCCTTTACCAGGAAATAGTTTTGTCTTCATGCAAAGCTCTTCTAAAGCAATAGGAGAACAAGAAGGTGGTAAATTTGGTGCAGACAGTACAATGTAGCAGTTCACATTTCTGAGGTAAAATTACAGCTCTTGGTATTTTCTTAGAACTTAACCACAAAATCTCAATACAAGCCTGGTCAATTGGCTGCCTGCTAGAAGAGCTGACATGGAATCCCATTGCTGGGACCATGCTGGCCCTGGGGAGCACCTGCAAGGAGGGTAAGAAGAGTAAAATGAGAATTGTACAGCTTCACTCAATTTCTGAAGAATTAAAGGAAAAGATAGTATGCATAGAAGACATAGGAAGGATATCCAAATGGCTGAATTTTGTCTTTGTCAAAGCCTTGGAAAGCAAGGCTGGCTACTGATGAAGGGATGGGTGTACTCAGAGAGGCAGCAATCATGCAGGGCAACAGCAGCAGTTGTTTCCACCATTCTTCCATTGCCCTAAAAGCATCTGAAGTCTCTCCTAAGCTCCACCATATCTCATCTCCCAGTTCTTCTATCTTTATCTACCTCTACCTAGCCTTGACATCTTTGGGCAAATATTGGCCCTGGGCTGGTCCTGGCTAACATGCTGCCTCGGTAAGTCACCTCAGTGAACGTGGTGGCACTACTCAGGTGTGAGAAGTTCTGAGTCACCAAGGGAAGAGTTTTCTGAGCAGGCATGGAAATGAAACAACGCCCAGTCGCAGAACGCAAATACAAGGAAATGAAGGCTCAAACAGCTCCTGGAGAAAGGGAGGTCCACAGGCTAGGTGGTACTTTCATTACTCATAATGGCGTTTCATTATGTATGTGGTCCCTTTGCTTTCTCTCACAACTTCCTTTTCAAAAGCTTGTGAAATACACATGCTAAGATACCACGCTACTATTGCATTGGGAGCAGCCTCCACATTGCTGCCAGACTCCTCAGGATCTGTCCCTTTCTAACCCCTTCATGCAACCTCCACTATTTTTGTTGCACTTTCTAAGCGAGCTCAAAGTCTCTTCTCCTCTGAGTCCTTCAGCATAACCCTCAGCAAGGCAAATACAAAGAAAGTCAAACAAGCCCCGAAGTAAGCAGCAGGACTTAGATACCCGGCAGCCCAACAGAGGAAGGAAGGAAGCACAGGACTTTTAAACAACTTCTCCTTTTTCACAAGGTCTTCCTGTGAAGGCTTTTGCAGGCCAGCGTTGTAAAGTGAGCCGCAACAGTATCAGACTGCAGTCTGATGCAATCAATTCACTCCATGGGATCTTCAAACTGGTGGCGTTCGTTATTGAGCTGAGTACTTTGAAAAGCTTGTTGCTGTAGGGATTTTTTTTCTCCATAGTATTTACTTGGAAAAGGCACTACAAAACAGAGTTGAGCTCAACTCCTCTGCAACAGTTCCTCTATAAAAGCAGTGACTGACAGAGGTTGCAAAATGTCTTGGGCTTTTTTGGTTTGTAATGCAGACTACTACCAGGAGTCTTAATATTATTTATTAGGAATATTAAACTAGCGTGTCCCATGGATCACATCGTATGGAGTCAGCTATCAGTGAGGTACATCAGCTGAAGTTCTGTCACTAGGTTCATGTTAGATTTAGTGACAGTGGCGGTTCAAATCCCAACAAGATCAGCTCATCCCTCCATTTTTCAAACTAGAAAGATATGATACAGATGGGAGACTTTTTCTGAATACGGCTTCATTTCCAAGGAAGAGTTTTGGAATACAGACACCGAAATATAACTTCATTAAAAACTGGGATAAAATCTTCTGGCTTCTCTTTTATAGAGAAGTGTCTGTGATCGCAGCTGTGCTTAGGCTGTTTGCAGTAATTATGTACATTGTTGCACAGCTATTTTAATTAATGCTAATCTAGGATCTCTTAAACTGTACAAGGACTTCTGATATTGAATAAACTGCCAGTAAAATTGAAGATTTTTATGTCTGTGACAGAAACAGTATCTTGAACTATGTATGCTGGTTTAATAAACACAGGCTATTAAACAGTAAAAGCTGACGTTACATTAGGTAACTCAGCTGAGTGCTTAAACCTTGTACCCCACTGATATTAAGACTAAGTAAAGACTCGTACCCAAATCAGGGTGAGCCCTTCTGTTGACAAAACAATGATTTCATTTATTATCACTAGTGAAGATTTACATCTAAGATTCAGTCTTAGTTTCATTCAAGTTATTTGGTTTTGATTCTGGGTCTTACTGAAGACTTTTTCTTGGTTTTCATGCTTACAGCTGTTTTCCTGTTAGTCCTGTACTATCTCTGAATGCAGCGAAGGTCACTCTATTTGGAATGTTGCGTACACAGGAAAATAAAGGCTCGCTTGCTTTCTTCTTTCACAGTTGCATGAAATCACTTACATACAATCATTTCTCTCCACATCCCCACACTTTTTGTTTAAGAACTAAAATTATTAATAAGATTTGGCACATGATATTATACAATCTTGGGAACTGGGGACAAACAGAGTTAGTCTTTAAAGCCCGAAGCCTGAACTCATACATGCTGCAGTTCAACGCTTGGCTCTGCATATGTCTTCCTAACTCTAGGGGAAGCCAGAGGAAACCTTCCCGAGTAGCATCTCTTACACATGGCAGCACCACTGCAACTGCCATGATTTCTGCTAGATGCTGCTGGCTCTGAGCCATCTTCCCCTTTACGTAACACACCTACCTGTCCCCTGGCACAGAGGGATTACATATATTGCATCATATACTTTCAGCCTAAACTAGTCTTCTACACAGCTCTCGCCTGTGAGTTCAGTTGTGGGCAAGGAAAAAGTGATGCATGTTTGACATCTGACTAGACCACTGCCATTTCCTTCTCATCGTACAGATTCTCCACCTCAATAAGAGCTCATAGCGGGGTTTAGGGGAAGGTGAACAGTAGGTGATGCTGAGTGATGATGATGATACGGACACAAAAAAATTGCCAGCGAGGTGCTTGCATAGACAGATCTTGGAGACACAGACAAACATGCCTTCCCACGTCTGTTTCAAACAATATAAATGGTATTTTCATAATCTTTTGTATGAATCCTAGCATGTAATTGTAAGTAGGCAGTTTTCCAAAATGCAATTATATTGTGGAAATGGGAAAGCAAATAATCAATGCTATGGGATACACAAAGAACTATTAAGACATTGTTCTTCTCCAGAGACCTTTCAACATAGTAAAAGAATGATTTTGGGGTTTATACTGCTCCAAGGAGGCAAGTCAAGCAAGGAGGTTGATTATGGTAATTGAAACGAAATTGAAATTTGTTTTAAAGATCAATACTTTCCAAAAGCAATGTCATGAAGAGAGGACACTGGCATTAGCAAGTCAAGCACCAACCCACATCAGAAACCATAACAAGAGCTATAGGAACGTTACCTGCCATGTGCATGCACACAAAGAAATGACTCACTACATCACAAGGGATGAAACCATTAGAATTAGTGAACACTGCAGGCAATATATTCACATAACCTCACCCCAAGTCATGCCCCAGCACACGTAAGGCTCACCAAAAACCTGGCGTGTTTCCAGCAGGCCTGAAAACCATGCTATACTTCAGAATGTATTACCGGGGAGAGTGGTTTGACTAAATGTCTCTGCAGCATAACTGCTGACACCTAGGAGGTTACGCAAGCAGTTCGGTATTTGTCCTATGATTTTTATTAGAGCAACGCCCAGAGGAATCCAAGTGTGATCCATACCCCGTCGTGTTATGTACTCAATATTATGCAGGTCTGCCTCTACTACTATAGAGAAAGTAAAAAGTCTTGCCATGAAATGTAGATGTTTGAAGAAGAGCAGCGTAGACGCATCTTGGTCAAAGGTTTTGGTAGACGAACAAAAAAAAGGAAGAAATCGGTTTCTGTTAGTCCCAGGCTAAATGTTCCTGCTTGACTCCTGTCAAATCACTAATAAAGCAGATGTCTAGCTATCCGCAGAGGTTTCTATTACCTTTTTTTAAAAAAAAACCCTCAATTCTATGATGCATTTACAGAGACCAGGAACACGTAGTGCATGTTCCTGTTCCCATTTCTCTCATCTTTCCATTGATGTTTATTTTTTTATATCCTTTCTTACAGTTAAAAAAATAACTCAAGAGATCACTGTATTGTGTGGCAGCAAGACTTCCTAAGATTAACTCAAACCCACCATCATAACTTACAGCTGTCCTGTGAAGTAACACAAAATTGCTCGGTTATCCTTGCAAAGTTAACCTTGAACAGAGAGCATCCAAGCTTTGTCACCCTTAGGCCCTTCTCACGAAGCGGGGCACGATGCTGTCAGCCGTTGTACCACGTGTGGACCGTGCTTCCCCAGAGCGAGAGCAGCAGCAGGGGAGGCACAACAGAGGCGGTGTCCCTCCTGCAACCAGCTGGGGCAGAGGGAAAGCAGCTGTGAAGGGAGACTGGGAAACAGCTGGGGATGTTTGGCTGCCCTTCCTCCCCTCACTCTCCTGGAAGACTCGTCCTGAGCACTAGCCTACCTTTTGACATAAGCATTCATGATAGCCAGCATTTTCATAACACTAATGCTTTAGAGACCTATTTTCAAAAGTAGCCTTTCGTTTCTGGGTGCCCAACCTGAGCTTGCTCTCAGCAACTGCCTACTGCCAATGGGTCTCTGAGGAATCCACTGGAACAGGGGCTGTGTGGCCCTTTAGCAACCCCCTCCATCTCTTTCAAGATAGGCATCCAAAAACTGAAAGAAATTAACTTAAATTATGTGAATCAACACTCAGAACAGGAGTCTACGCAACTTTCCCCTGGCCAAAGAAATTGTCAGTGGCAGAGTTGAAGTGTTCTTGCTTCCTAGTCCTGCACATATGTCCCTGACTGTTCTGCCTCTAAACCAAAATAATTTTCTGGAAGTGTATTCACTATCATAAACACTAATGCACACGTTTCCAGGCAAAATTCTGCTCCCATAGCAGCAGTTAGAGAGGGGGGAAAGAAATGAAACATATCTTGCTATGCTATCTTCCCACAAGGTAAAACTGCAGTAGTGAGGGATTCTGTTATGGGACAGAGCAATTACAAGAAAAAAAATATAAAAAAGGAGATCATGATGTCTCTTTATCCAAAAATGTGAGAGAATCCTTTAGGTTGAGCGTTTGAGTTTGCAGGGAGAGGAGAGGGAAAAGAGTTCATCTCTCTTTCGATTTTCCACTATTGGTTTTGTTGTCAGCTTTGCTGTATAGCAGCTGCTACATTGCTCCTCAGGTTGAGCCCCTGAACCACAGCAATTAATCCCAGAACAAACTATTTGGGCTTGTGAGGTGGTGTGACGCAGGATGCTAAATGACAATAGGCCACAGAAAAGGTCAAAAAACCCAATGGGGGAAGCAACGCATGCGTTGAGTGCTGTGAGAGCTGTGCTGAGTAGCTGCACGGATAACTGAGTTTGGGGGATTTCTCAGCTCTGCTCAGTGCTCTTGGGGTTTGCGATACTGCAGGTAGGGAAGGAAAAAGGGGGGAGGGGACGGGGATGGGCGGCACAGATGTATGGTAACGAAGTAATTCTAAAATGTGACCGCGCTGCTGCAGCGGTGGTGGATCTGCACGACCAGTTATGGGGCTGCAGGGAAGTAAGTTTGTGCTTGTGCCTTTTGTGTAGGAGGTCCGGGCACAAACGGGGATACCCCACAGCAATGTCAAAAAAAAGATAAAAGTATGCATATAGCAATACGATTAATGGCATTTAGTACATGGGACATATCTCTCTGAAACATACAGCAGTCTTCGCCAACCATGTCATGCAGACCAAGCGTAGAAGCAATCTAAAGTAATGGGGCACACTGAGGTGGTTTTAGTTCACGTGATAGCAACAAACTTAATCTTCCTCAAACCAGAACTCTCAAAGAGTAAACACTAAGGAGATGCAAAGCACTGAATTAACACCAACTTGTATGAGTACGTAATTTTACATCACCTTAAGGTACCTCCACTCTGCCATTTGCCAGAAACTCGTATTGCTTGGTCTGTAAGACTGCAATATTCCACCTTGCAGGGCAGCTTACCAAGCCAGGTTCGGCAGGTGTACTGCAACACCTCCTTCTATGGGAATGGCTTTCTCCTGTCTGTGCATGGGGAGGAGGCATATATGGGCAGCGGTTACATTTCTGTGAAAACTACCCTTTCACACCTCTGATGACTGCCGTCCTGAGGGGGGGGGG
>NW_009608836.1:33923-45107 GCF_000690535.1 Cariama cristata
TAGCTGACAGATATGGTAATGCTCCAGTCCTGCAAAGGCTTAACATTATATATTTAGTATTATAAATGCTTTATTTATCCAAGCGCATCAAAACAGCGCAAAACAGCAGTCCACGGCAGTGCTTGGGCCCTGACCTGGCAGGGGCTGAGAGGCTGGGATACAAGCAGCCGTTTTCCAGGGCTGCAGCCTGCGCCGGGGCAGTTAATAGAGAAGAGCCGACAAGGACATCCAGGCAAAGAGAGGTTGGGCTCGGGAGTCAGAGGGACACAGAAAGGCAGATCACCTGCAGCTGGGCAACAGCAATGCAAGAACAAGTAATATCAGGAATGTGTCTTGAATCATCTGCTTCCCCAACCATTCTGGCACATCCCAAGTGAGCAGCTACCCACAGCCCCCCACTCCCATACCCAGAAGTCGTCATATAACTTTTCCTGAGTGTGCACGTGCCAATTTTTTAATTTTCTCCCTTCTATGTTAGAGTCCAATGATTAAGACTGGAATTGAAACCCTGCCTTTCCGGAGAGGATTTTATCACAGGTTTCACACCTCAGTGCACCTCAGCCACCAAGCCCCATGATATTGCACAAGAGTAGGAGGTGAGGATGGGGGGAAGGCAGGGCACCTCCATGCTGAAGAGACTTCAACCTGGAGAACAGAGCTGAGGAACCAGGAGCTCTCACACAGCAAGGCTGTAGCCTGGTGGTTGGCCCTGTTAGTGCAGAGAGAAGTTTGGACCCAAGGACCATCTCTGCATTTCATGCTACACCATCATTACCTAAAATATTCCTGGGCAAATCCTAAGTCAGAAAGTTTGCTCCAGGTGGATTTTAAGCATAACAGATTGGCCAGTGGAACAGTTTAAAGAGCTGAAATTTTGCACATAGGCAGATTGGAGGTGGCTATATCTTTTGCTGAGTCTCTAGTCTCTAAGCGTGAGTTTGCCTGTCCGTCACATAGAAATTATTATTCTTCGTTTGTATCAAATACTATAGCAACAGTATCTGTTCTATGAGTAAACTGTTAAATGTACAGGTGAAACTCAAGATATCTAGATTCTTTGTCCGACATATAAAACAAACTGAGAAAGGATGGTGGAGGTAAGAAAATAGCTGCCCTCTACAACCATGCAGAAATGAAGCGATGAAAAGGAGTCATGAAATAAATTCGAAAGACGGCACGTGTAGGGTGAGCATCCACATCGCTAAGTGTAACCCCCCTGGTACGGGGGGGATCTGCTGCTGGGGTGTCTCGGGGAGCTGAAGGCATTGACCAGCCGTGCTCGGCTCTCCAGCGCCCTCCTCTGGCCTTCGGCCCGGCAAGCACCGTCCTCCCTCCGGTTGCTCACCACCGGCTGAATTATTTAGTGTCGGGACACTAAAGACACTGAAACGTTGCTTTGCTCCTGTTGAAGTCTTAGAGAGTCTTTTTGTGGCAGAGATATAGAGGAGCCTCCCCCCCCAGAATTATGTCCTCTGCATAATTATTCTTTTGAACACCAGCTAAGTAGTTGGATTTGTTTTGAAGCTAATCATCACTGACTTGCTCACTATTTCCAATGCCAGGTTGTTAATCTTGAGCTTGGGTAGAAGACTGTGTGTTAAAACAATTTTACCTTGATGACTTTTTTACCTTGGTGGTTAACATTCAGAACACGGGATGATGTATTCATGTACAGGACTTGATCCTGTATTATAGCTTGATTCCAAGTCAATGAAAGTCTCGGCAGTAACGAGGAAGCAATCACCAAGTTACTGGCCTGGGTGCGTCCCGTCCCAAATCTCGCCAGGCTGAGCTCATGGTGCACTGACTGAGTGGGTGCTGCGACTCATTTTCCCAGCTTTCTCCCCAGGTGGTTTGCAGCTGCACTGAGGGACTTGTCAGCAGATGTTTCAGACAAGTACTCTGGCATGTAAGAGGAACCTGCAAAAATCCCTTTGGAAAGAATATCTAAAATTAGTTGCTTCTGAAACACATTACGCCACACATCACTGGACTCACCAGAGGCAGCACCCGATGCCCCTGCTGTTGCCTAAGGCGACTTTAATCAACTTTATGGAATTATGTTCATCCCCTACCACAACAGACTTCAGCCAGCAGCTGGGCTCATTTCCAGCCTCGCTTTTCAAATTTAAAGAAGCATTGACTCGAGTATGAAAACAGAGTGTCAACTTGATGTATGACCTTTTCTCCATAATAGACAAATGTAAATCTTATATCTGCGATAGAAGGTAACTCTGAAGCACAATGACTACAGAAACACATCTCACAAGTTTTTGTTTCATCTAAAGGAAGAATTGTTGGCGTAGAAAATTTACTTTCTCCCTCCTCTGCCTCTCCCCTGAAAAAACAATATACCTTTAAAACTCTGCTTGGAGCTAGTGTTCAGAATCAAACAGGTAGAGCTCTAGAATATCAGCAGATTTTAAAGTACCTTCACAGAAAACTTGCTCAGATGTATTCGTATTTTCTAATATCCCAGATAACGCATTGCCACTCTCAGTTCAAATACTCCATAAAGTGCCTTCTCCCGAAACCAAACTGCCTGTTTATTACCTCTTTAGGTACCAGTTAATATTCATTCCACTCTATATCTACATGAACAATTCCACAAGAAGTTGAGGGAGAGTGCAGACACACCCCATTGCCTTTTGCTATCACAAATGGGGTGAAGACCGTCACACTTGGCAAAGGTTCTCATTATTCAGATGCGAAGGCAAATCCTAGATCTGCTGTGCTTTAGACACGAAGACTGAGTCTATAGTCAGATTTGAAATTCCAGCCTGCATTTGAAAGAGTACCTCAGGCCAGACTTCTCAACCAAAAAGTACAGAAGATATTACTAATTTACAACTAACAAATTTATGTACCCCAGAATTTGTACTTGAATGAACTAGCCCCCTTACTTCCTGGGAAAAATCTGCTAGCAGAAGCTGCAGTTAAGTTTCAAATAGATAAAAGCCTTAAATACATATCTCACTTATATACTTCAGTAGTGTTAAATATTTGACATCACAGGGTTTAAAAACAAGCTGAATAGCTGATAGGAATTGTTTCCCAGGACACTATCCCTGTTGATGGTTTTCTTTCATTTAGAGTCACTGTAGACTTGTTAACCCCAGAGGTTACCATTTTCTGTTTCTGTTACTCACTACCAGACAGAGAGATGGAGAGGCACACCAGGTCGCAGTGAGAGGCTGTTGGGCAGGCAGTCCTCCTGCTTCCTTCCTTCCTGTTGCACAAGCCCATCAGCTCTTCTGCTCTACGGAGAGAGGTCGATACGAGGGCGACTGCCGTCTTTATTACCTGACAAAAGCAGCCTAGGAATAACTACAGTGTTATTGTGACACACATGGGGGTACAGACCGATGCGAAAATATTTTCTTTAGGCTCTTACTTCTCGATTTCTCTCTTTTTGTTCCTTTTTCAGTGCAGAACCGTAGTACTCACTGGTTAGAACTGCCCTCCCAGTCGCCGTGTTCTCTGCAATAGTCACAGAAAACTAACATCAAATAGATTTCTCTTCTACTAACGATTTGTTAGCATCGGGTTTTTTCCTTGCTGCTTATTATCACTGGTGACAAAGTTTCTTAAAACCTTTCCTCTAGGACAGAATTTGCATTAAAGATTAAAAACTCGTCCTTGGTGAAGGCTTCGCTTCTGCTATAAAGACACAACCTTGCACTGGGCACTAGAGGGCGCAAGAGGCAGTCTCTGGATACACGGTGTTTCGAAACCTCAACCCACTCCACAGACAGAACAATGTGTACAATAAACTTTGTATTAATCCTAGGAAAAGGCATAAGGAAAGCTCAAATAGTTCCTAATTAATTTATTTTCTAAGATCGATCACTGTACCTTGCACCCTAACCCACGTTTTGTAATTTGTATGAAGAAAATGCACACAGACGCAAATACGATATTAGCATTTCCACATGAATTTATACAACAGATATTAAGGATCACAAAATTGTGTGCTGTGTCACCTGATAAAGTGGGGGTGAAAACAAAATGCAAATCTAGTTCAGTTGCTGAAGGAATCCATCAACCAAAGTGCTGTATGTGTTTGTATCTTACACTGGCATCTATAATGGTTTTGATTGTGTTGATGACTCAGCTCGTTGGCTTGAAGCCACAAACCTGATTAATTCAGAGTAGTTTAGTTCTTGAACTTGAGAGTGTCTTATTATAATATCCAATAATGTATTCCCAGCGTGCAGATTTTAAAGTTAGGTCATAAATGGACATAACTTGGGAGGCAATAAAATGTGCTAGTTATTTCCTCTCTCTTAGATGTATTTGAAATGCAGGATTTTCTTGTCTTTCTCCTATATCAACTCTAAATTTTTATTTCAATGCTTGCAAGGTATTAGAAGAGAATATAAATAAAAGCGCTTGGTTGTTTTTAAGTATTCAGATACTCCTGTTTTGACCCTTTTTACTTTTCTTTTTTACCACCAATTGACAAATAACTTTTTTTTTCTTATGGGATGCTAGTGTAGGAAGCATTATTCAGACGTATCTGGGGAACAAAGGTCTCTCTCTGTTCCCAAAGCAGTAGGACGCATGAAGTAGCACCACAGATGTCCCTGTATCCCTGTGCCAGTATCTCACAGTTTTGACCTGGAAAACTCATTTCATTTCAAAGCGTAATCTTTTGGTGTCATGCCAGCTTGTAGCTTTACTGAGTTCCTTCTCCCTGCAGCCACTTTGTTAGCTGCAGTTTTTTTAGCCTTCCTCCTGCTTCTACTGTACTTTGTTTGCTGTATCAATTTTGCTGGCACTGTCACAGCGCTAAGCACTAGGTTCACTCTAAATACTTCCCAGCAGAGGCGGCTTTCTGGTTTATAGCTTCTGACTCATCCTAAACTATTGTACCTCCAGTATTTTATAATGCTGTTCTTACAGCACCCAGTGCCAGACAGTGATTAGCCTCAGCACGGTAGTGAAATATGAAAATATCCTTTATTTCCTTATCCTTTGACATTATATGGCTGGGTTTCATACACTTGGAAAACTTGGGTCTTTTACATACCCCTGACAACAGCTATGGCTCAAAAGGCTGTGGGAGTCCAAGTATTCGGACAGGGGAGAACAGCATTCATCTCCCCATAGCCACCTAGATGCTGCCAGATGTCTGCTGCAAGCCAAGTGGCAGGTCTCCTTCCACTGGCATCGAAGGCAAGTGAAAGGAATCGCATCTAAAGGTGACAGACACTCTCAGCTCTAGAAGGAGTTTAGACTAGATGCCCTAATATTTACATGGCTAAAATTACGAGAGAAGAATCCCACCTGCATGCCTATCTAAGTGGAGAGCAGTTACGTGGGTTTGGAGCAGAGCGAGCAGAGAGATGTTAACTGTTCTGGGCCCCACAATTGAAGAAGGATGTGAAGGTCCTTGAATGTGTCCAGAGAAGAGCAACAAAGCTGGTGACAGGGCTGGAAGGCATGTCCTGTGAGGAGCGGCTAAGGACTTTGGGCTTGTCTACTGTGGAGAAAAGAAGGCTGAAGGGTGACCTCATTGCAGCTTCCTGAGGAGGGGACATGGAGAGGGAGGTGCTGAGCTCTTCTCCCTGGGATCCAGTGACAGGACATGTGGGAATGGTTCAAAGCTGTGCCAGGGGAGGTTTAGATTGGACACTAGGAAGCATTTCTTTACTGAGAGAGTGGTCAAACACTGGAGCAGGCTTCCTAGAGGGGTGGTCAATGCCCCAAGCCTGTCAGTGTCTGAGAGGCATTTGGACAATAACGTTAAGAACATGCTTTAAATTTTGGTCAGCCCTGAAGTGGTCAAACAGTTGAACTAGACGATCATTGTAGGTCTCTTCCAACTGAAATAGCCTAGTCAATTCTATTCTTAACTGTAATCCCCGATGTCATAACATTTGCACCACTACAGCATCTTTGAAGTTGGCTTCCTAAAGCCGTGACAATACTTTGATGTCCTGCGACTGTTCATAGGAACTGTTAGGGGTTCAGAAGTTCAGTTCTCTGAAAGCATAGCCACTGGACAAGTATTTCAGGTCACTGAGCTGGTTCTCTCCACTTCCTAGCTAAGTTCTATACACCTTATGATCATAGACACTTTTTTATTACTAAATTCAGTAACTTCAGAGCAATATTAAGAGTAGATAATTATTACTGAAAACAGAATGCAAAAGCTTCTTCGCAAAATAGAGAGGATTTTAAAAGTACTTTGTAAAAAATGGAGCTTTGTTTGTGTGCAGAATATGACTGAGTGGTTTAAAATCAGTGATTGCTCACGGCACTTAACCAGCAACAGTTCAAGAAAGTACTAATGGGCTCAGTAAGGATAATAGCTGGTTTCAAAGAAGCATAAAATACTTAGGAACAAATTAAACTGCAGATAGAAATGTGTCTGGCTTCCAGAATATCATCTGGTGGCCCAAGGTTATGCGAACTGACATCCTACCTGTCAACTAGTGAAGGAAGAGGAGAGGAAGAGCTTGCAGACAGCATGACCCTACATCTCAGCACAGGGAAGGAGAGGAAGAAGCCAATGAAATTTGTCTCCATGCTGGGGAAGAGAATCAGGAACCAACTTTTGATGAAAAGGTTTATATGAATGATTCTCTCCCTTTTTAGTTACATGTCCTTTCCGATTTTGCAAGATACTTCATTTCACTAGAGGCTAGAAGCAAACTGTCAAATATGCCTTGTTACTAGCTAAGAGATTTTCTTGACCTGTACTTGGTAAGTTTTGCCTTGGAAGACCACCTAGGCCCACATCAAGCTCTTGATTCCCATTTTGCTATAAATGTCTCTATAATAGATCATTATCCCATTAGGGTTACTTTGCTGCCTTCCTCATACTTTCTATTTTCTTGGGTGCTTTGCTTCCCCTTATTTTTCATACCTCAGTCTTGCTTTGTCACATAAGGGTTATTCATCTGACGGAACTCCAAGCCTGTGGAAGACATCCAATACACCACCACTGGAAGCACAGGAACAGAATTATCTGACCTGGGAACTAAAACGTATCTTAAAAGGAAAAGGAAAAGGGTAAATTTAATATCCAAAGAAAATTCCTAAATTAAGGCCATTTGCTTGGGATTTCCAGGTGCAATCTCTTAGGTTTCCAGTTTAAATGTTTACCTTGACATGAACCACAGTTTCGTACTTATGAGAACTTTCTCTTTTCCTTCAGTTAATGCTAATTGTGCTTCCTTGTGGTAGGAATGAATGAGTTCTCAGAACTGTGACAAAACAACTAATTTTCTTTCTAGGCCAGATTTTTAACTAAAAAAAAACAAAAAAACAAAAAAACTTAAAAGCACATAAATGACAGTTAGGCAAAATTAGCTCCTGCTACCTTCAAAACTTTCTCTCAGTTGATGCCTAACCTTAGGGAAAAACAGTAGGAGCTGTGTATGCACGCAACTGCTGTTGGTTTCAACAATGCTTGACACAAGCACTGGAGCCTTCATGTTCCAAGGTCATCCCAGTGCCTAGGTGACAAAACCATGCCTGCATTCCCTCTTTTCTGTCACCGAAACCCAAGGTATTTTTCTGCAGTGAAACGCCTTCAACAGGAACTGATGATGTACCCACTCCAAAATAGCCCGTAGTTTGATGTGGGGGTCACTCTTTAAGAATGGGTGTTTTGTTTCCCTCAAGCTGAAGACAGAATTAAATCTAGCTCTTGGAACTTCCTAAATAAGTAGTCCAATAAGCAAATATTGCAGCTGTATAAAAAAAACTGTATAAAAATTAAAAAAAAAAAAAAAAGCTGTATAAAAAAAGCCCTCCTCAGCTATGTGTCCAACCCCCTGCCCCAATAAAATCAACAGAAAAGCATGTTCCTTGATTAGTTTTTCAGAGAAAAAAATATTTATCTTCACTAGAGGGTTTGGGGCTACAAATCAAGACTAAAAGTATTTTAGATAACAGTTGGGAAGTCTACCTAGAATATATCTTAAGAACAGTATTTAAGCTACCAAGTTGTGCCAAATTCCTCCTAGAGGTGAGTCATTCACAGAGCGCGAGGGCTGTTTCTAACTATATGGGAACTAAGACTAACAGAGTCTTCTGGATGCTCCTCGGGAGGCCAGGTAATTAAAAGTTATTTTTAGTCTCTGTGAATCTTAAGGGATGCTTATGGGAGACAAAGCAACCAACTTGGCCTCACATTTAAAATAAGGAGCTCCGAGCCGACTACCACCACACAGGAGTAAAATCTTCTAATTAGGACAGATAATTCCACACAGACATCAGCTCAACACTCGGTAGCAGTCAAAAAAGCAAATTTTACAGTAGGAATTACTAGAAACACAGAGCAGAAAATCATTATACCACTGGGTAAATCCAAGGTACATCCATACTGTGAATATTATATGTAGATCTGGTTCTCTCACTTCAAGAAATGATACAGCAGAACTGGAAAAGGCCAAAGAGCAGCACTAGGAAGGACTGAAAGTACAGAGCAGTTTCTGAACAAAGACCCCCTGAAGTACACTCTTCAGTCCAGAAAAGAGGTGATTCAGGAGGCACAGGATGCAGGTCTGTCCCATCCTGCTTGGCAGGGCAGTGGGGAAGGTGATCTTTTACAATACTTTGCATGGTTCACGGGAGAAACCACAGGCTCTCCAGAGGTTGAAACAAAACGACAATTAACTTTATTGTAAACTTTCCCTAAACTGTGTCAGAACGAACAAAAGTCTTGGCAAGTTCTTATTCTTATAAAAGATCCAAAGTAGAAGGAGAAAAGGAGAAAGTAAAGAAAGAAGGAGAGAAAACAGAGAGATAGGATCACCACCCACAGATCCAGTAACGTTTTCCCCATCAGCAAGTCAGTGTCCTCTTGGTCAGTCAATCCGCTGGGGTCCTAGGTGGAGGAACATGCCGCATGGTTGAAGGGCGGTCACCTTTATATAGGGTCAGGATCTTTTGGACTCCTCCCCCAGATGGAGACTCATTTGCATGTTTGCACATGCGCTGTGAGCTATTCTGGAATGTTCCAGATGGTGCTAGGGGTATCTGGTGAGCCCCCAGACTCAGTTAACTTTGTGCTTTGCCGGGCACGGGCGCAGGGTGGTGCTGTCTTTGGGCAGTTGATCTCTGCTGTTTCAGGGCAGCCAACATAGGGAACCATACCGCACCTTTGTGGCACATGACTCTGTTCTGCCTTCCTGACGTGTGCCCAAGTGAAAACATGCTGCTCGCTGCAAACAGGCCTTCAGTCTCCTTCAGTTCCTTCTATCTTTTGAGTTGTTTTGAGACACACACACAAAAAAAAGGTCTCTTGACCATCACACTACCCCGTGGCTCAAACAACGATGGAAGATGGAGAACATCTTCATCGTCTTCTTTGGGTGTGATCCTTTGGTGGTAACACACAGAGGGAGAAAAGAGAGAGGAAAAAGAGGAAAATATGTGAGAAATCACGCATCTTACAATTCTGATTCCTATCATTAAAAATACAAACCCAACTATAATGGCAATTCCAATTTGTGCCAGCCATTTTTCCCACCCTGTGAGTCCCAATGACAGCAGCATGGATGGTAACCATGAATTGGGGCTTCATCCCTTAAACCAATCACAGGGTTGTAGGGATTGTTCAGCTGTTTGATCAGCTATTTCCCATGCTTCTGCTACAGAGCTACGTGTGTTATGGACAGTGATACAACATTCACATTCGGTAAGATTTAGCATTCCACATACTCCTTGTTCTTTCAACAAGAACATATCAAGAGCCAGACTGTTCTGCAAGGCCATTTTTGACACCTGTTGGACTTGTAAATTGAGTTCCCCCAAAGCACAGCATGTCCAATTGCTTAACACATGCAACTGCCATGTGATATTTTCTAAAAGAAATTGATGTCTCTTAAGGGTGACATAAGGGGTAAAGATGTTCTCAAACATTAAGGAAGTTGTCATTCCCCAGGTGTAATAATCTAGTATTTGAACCCCATGTATGGCCCATTCAGGTTGAGCTCGGAGCCTATCAGCTTCTCTACACTTTCCACCACCTGTTAAGATTAAGATTAAAAATTCATCTGGGACAAAATGAGGGAATGACAATTCCACATCTTAATCCCACATGGAGTTTCAATGTCAGGTATGAGTAAAATTTCCCATCAGAGGATCCCCATGCCAGTCCAAAAGGTGTCGGTAGCGGCTCATCTTACAAGTCCAAGTGTCATTATAATCTATGAAATGCAATCGCGGTGAGGTTGTGACAGGCACCTTTTTCAATGGATAATGAGTACGTGGTACACTATTGAGCACTATTGAGCTGGTTGATCACAGATCTAGGGTTTGGTCACATCAATCATTTTGTTACATAGCGGATCTTGATTTTGAAAACCTTTTGAAGGATATCCTCAACATATACACATGTCCTGAATCAATATTCATATCCCTTCTAATAACCAAGTTTCCGGAGGATCTCCTGGGCCAGAATTACAATCGATCATTTTCTCACAACGCAAAAGTTCCGAGTGTCCCTTTTGAGGAGGCATATCAGCATATTTAAGTGGTTTTAAGATCGGGTTTATCCAAGACCACATCCACATGAAATTAAACAGGTTCCTTGGACCAATTCCCATACCATTTGGAAGCACAATACACCAAGGGAGAGCAACATGAAGCAAAAAAGCTGCTTCATAATAATCAGGTGTTTTGAGCGGATGAAAGTTATGTTCAAAGGGAAAATGTTGACAAGGCACATCATAAAATCTTTTCGCTATTTGGAAGGGTTTTGGTAACTGTGTTTGATTCCCCCCCTCCTTGAAAATTCAGGCTTTTCCAGTTTCTCCCTGAGGTAGGCTAAGATTTATCGAACGATGTGAGGTGTTACATGTGTTCTGCCTGCATAAGAGGGAGGGAAAGTTTGCTCCCCAAAAATCATTATTTTCCCCATTAATAGGCAAAACAAGTGTTATGTGGCCCTAGAGAAAAGTTTCCTCCAGGGCATTCAGTTGTTTCCATCTCGTCCTTGACTAAAAGATTGTCAACCCTCCCTTGAATATGTGTGTTGTCCTCAAATTTCCAAACTGGAGGAAAAAAAAAAGGGTTCTTTGACCATCACAAGGTCCACAAAATCACCAACGTACAGAGGGGATGAGCAGGGACTGATTCTTCACTGTTGCTCCCAGTGCAAGAACAAAGCAGTATCAAATGAAGCTGATAGGAACCAGATGCAAAAAAAAAAAGAAAAAAGAAAAA
>NW_009608836.1:45172-47830 GCF_000690535.1 Cariama cristata
TTAAAGGGACTGGCATGGATTCACAGGGAGACTGGGAAAAGTGCTTGACAGAGAGGTAAACTGGAGGTTACTGTATAAGCAAACTACCGCATGCCCAGGCCAGAGTTGAAGACTGCTGCAGGCTGAGAGCAGTGCGGGCCGTACCACAGGTGCTTACCTGCTCTTACTCTTCCCTAGGCATCTACTCGTGAGCAGGACTGGAGACAGGGTACTGGGTTGAACGGACTCTTGGTCTGAATCACTATCATAATTTTAATTTTCTTATGTTCTCTGTCTTGTGTTAGAAGGAGAAACAGTTTGTGTCAATCAAGAGAAACTAAATATCCAAACTTCCTATGTAGTATGGCTCACTCAGTCAATGCTTATGAATGGCTGACAGCAACAGCAGAATTTTCTCCCAGTTTAGCCACAGCTACATTTTTTCATTGCTAATTAGCAATTAAGTCCTTAGACAGAAAAAAATATTAATGGAAAAAACCCCCTTATCTTATTGCAAAGGAAGACTAGAGAGAGGGATATCTAATGCAAGGTGGGGGCGAGGAGGGGAGAAAGATACTAAGAAACATTCCCAACCTGCAAAATTAAAACCTCAGAGAGTGTTTGAGCTACTGCAACACTTTCCTGAGTGCTTATTTACTTTAAAGGAGGCAGGGGAAGCAGGAGAGGGAAAAGGAGGCTACAAGAAATTTCACTCTGTCCAACACAGTTGCCCAAACAACAAAAATAAATGGATTCCTAAAACGATGAAATTTGAGTTTCATAAAGAACTCTCTGAAGAGCTCTGAAAAACTCTCAAGTTTTTCAAGTGCTCACAAGATTGCTAAGAAATTGCTGAATGTGGCCACTGAAATCCTTATAATGGGCCCTGGCCAAAGACAAACATGAAAGAAGTTTTTTAAATTTTGTAAAATTATTAGAGCTCATTCTGATGATATTTGAAAGAAAGGTACTTTAGGGTATATTAGGAATTAACGCAGGAACTAATCCTGTAAACTTTTACAACTTTACTCAGAAATGGGGGGTCACCTCTACAATGAGATCGTTGCTGTCAATCTTACGTGGAGAAATATTTAATGATTTTATGCTCCTCAAATGAATAAACAACTCAAGGTTGAGACTACAGCCTTCATTTGTCTAAAATCACAACGCACACTTACAGTATTGAACTATTTTCCAGTTTTAAAAGCCTATTATTTACCGGTAGTAAAATAAACCATCTTTCCTCTTACACATCTGTGAAATATTTTAACATAGGTGTCTATCCATCTGATGCATCATGAATGCATTCTCTGAAGTCCCTCCTCCACAAAGTATACTCCCTTTTTAATACTGTTTTTGTATTCAGGTAGGCCTTTTCAAATGTTGTTAACATTAATAATATATATGATAACTATAGATTGGGGAGGGCAAAAATATTTTGCTCTCTAAGAGAAAATTGGCCATTTACTTTATACATGTTATGCTCATTCTTTACATTAAACCTCCAAAAGAGACCAAGATAATTGTCAGTCCAGAGGCTATGTCAAAACCTAGGTGGGAATCCAGGAGCGTTTCTGATACTCCGTGTCAGGATAAGACTGAGCATGAGTCAGCATGGATAGGACAGGAAGGGAAACAGGACCTCAGAGGAGGCTGCTTGCCAGCAGAGACCCGGCCAATGCCCGGGAGATGTCCAGGCAGAAACAATTTCCAATGCAGGGTGAATGCTGAGGAGGAAGGTGGGGGGAAGAGACCTCTTGGAAATACTCTAATACTCAGTGAGTTTTGAACAGAGAAAAGTTACCAGGAACAGTGTATTTTTTTTTCTTTACTGTTTCTGTGAGGTACCATATTATATAGTCTGTCAGATAATATTATGTGGGCATGGTATATAAACTACTGGCATTTTTCGTTTGGTTTCCCATGTCTTACCATAAATAGACCTTATGCATGAGGGGGAAAATGAAGGAAAACACGTACTTTTGGCTGGGTCATTTGTATGAGCTATAAAAACCAACTCTAATAAAACAACACTAGAACTCAAAAGTCTTTGGGCTATGTCCATTTCAGCTTCTTTCCTAGTTTTTGCCCAGTCTTCACAGAAGAGAGTTCTACTTGCTAGCGGTGTACTAATACCAGCATCCCTTAGCTGTTTAAACACTGAGTGTTTTGTCAGAAGGTTTCATTATTTCTGTTACCAGAAGGGATGAAAAGACAAAAATCAGACATCCTACCCGAGACAAAGTAAACTTTAACTCAAATCTGGGTTTCTGGAGGCCCACCACGCTGCTTCCCATATAACCAGGAGAGTGCAGACAAGCAGAATTTGAACTCATGTTTTATACTCAACATATGTTGGTGAGTGACAGCCGTAGCCTAAAAAATGGGTAAGTGCCAGCCGTAGCCTCGGTTTCTGGCACTGTTGCTGCCCATTTCCAGACAGGGCTGTCCTCAGTGCCCACAGCACCGTGTGTGTCACCTTCTCCCGGGGAAGGGAAGGTAGCTCAGGGGTGCATAGTGGGCAGTGGGTGAAAAACGCCGATGGTGCAAGGTTTGCACAGAGGTCTTCTGCTCACCCCACTGCAAGAGGACACAGGTAGATTGGCCGTTTATTTCCCAGGCCGTTGGGCCCAGTCACTCGATTTCCACCTTGGACTCTCCATTTGAAAACCACAACGG
>NW_009608837.1:0-855 GCF_000690535.1 Cariama cristata
CAGCTGCAGCATATGTCAATTTTGGTGAGAGAGCAGCAGGAACAGGCAAGCCAGAAGCCTGGGGTGATGGCAAGGGAGGAAGACCCCATGCCAAAGGAGGAAGAGCAGACCAGGTCAGCTGGTCAGCTAATAGTCCAGTGATCTCCAGTCTGTAGTGTCAAGGCAGGAAGCTGCAGCATTGCTCAGATGGGCCAAGGCCAATGGATGGAGTTTACATGGACAAGAGCCTCAGGGTCATTAGTCTTTGGTGTAGTCAAGGCCCTGAGAGGCATGCATCGGTCCTATCTGCATTGTGGTTTCTGTGAAGGCCTGAAAAGAGCATGTTCCAGCCCAATTCCTAATCAAGAAAATCAAGGAACCATGAGCCTGAGGTCTCTCACTATACATGCCTTTTCAACAGCTTAGCTGTGATCACTGTTTTTGAGATCTCTCTATAAAAACCCCTTACTTTCTGTTGGATGTTTTTGGGGCACCAAACCTCATGAATGAGGAAGCTAAGAAATTAATGCAACATTTGAAGGATGGAAATATTTAAGCATTTTTTCTACCATTGTCTGTTTTTCACATACAGCTCTCTGATCTGGGTTACAGCCTGCCACACAAACACAAAATAGCACAGAGAAAGCTGATCTCTGTAGTCATGTACTCCAGTTCCGAGGTATGAGAAAGAGATGGGTTGCTAGTTGCCTATGTTTCATCAGATTCTCTGGATTTTTCAAAAGCCATCTGTGTACTCTAAAAAGAGCATGTGGGTGCACATAGAGCATCTGCTCTACAGCAGCTATTTGTTGATGAAGTATTTGGTGTGGAGTGAAAAAATCAGACTGACTTATGACCCTTTGTATTTGTTTAGTC
>NW_009608838.1:0-59655 GCF_000690535.1 Cariama cristata
CCAACCTAAACAATTCTATGATTCTGTATTTCCTTCAGATAACTTGCCTGGGATGATTCAATGCAAGACAGCTGTTTCCAGGAGAAAAAGTCCATCCAGCCAAGCCAGCTGAAAGTGCTGCTAGTGTCAGCTTTAGCAGCAAATCATTCCACTTGGGTAGTAAATCTTCCACTTCACTTGTGAACTTGTACTTGCAGCACCAAAGAAACTGGTTAGCTGAGCAATCCCTGCTGTGCAGCTAGTCAACAGATGAGCAGGTAGGAATCTGTCCCTGTAAATACAGAGAGATTTAAGCATGTGTTTAACAGCTTTTCTGAACCAAGACTCTGATGCATTTAAAGGGAAAAAAAAAACAACAAACATTTTTTATTTGTATTTTCTTGACAGAACCAGGTGCCTGAATAATGTTTTTCCCAGTAGGAGGAAACCATAGAAGGCTTTTTTTTCTCCTAGGAAAACAGTCAACAGTCTTTCACTGGCACAGAAATCAGCCTAACAGAAGCATTTATGTCAGGTTATCCTACAAGGAGCATTTCAGCTGTATTATCCAGAGGAGAACATCTGTACAATATTTGCCTGCCAGGAAAAAATCCTCTACTGCATTTTCCCAAAAGAAAAATTTTTATAACCTTTTGCTGACAGGGAAGTAATAATTATCCACATAGGAGCATACCATTATGATTCTCTTGACAAAGATTTATTTATTTATATAGATTTGCCATGGAAGGAAAAGAAACGTGATGAATGAAGTGCTGGTAGTTTTCTTTTGCTAACAGAGCTGCAGCAGAAGAAAAAAAAAAAAATACCTAAGTCTAGCACAAATAGAGCACCTGAAAGCACAAATATCACAGCAAAGCAAACAGCCATAGGACAACAGAGACGCTGCCAGGGACTTAGCAGGCCCAAACAAGGATGTGTGCAACTGCAGCACTGAGGTGAGCACCTCGCACCACAAAGTGTGACCCACTCATAAAGCATGTGGCTGGCATTGCCTCCAGTTTAACAGTGCTGTGTCTCCTCTGCCAGCCAGGATCCTTGTGGGAGTGTGCAAAGGCTGGAGGAGAGGAAAAACAAGAGAGAGACTTGCAAAGTTATTTTCCAAGCTCTGCTGTGGCACTCTTCCCACTGGTCTCCCTTTCAAGTGATCGTAAGAGCTGACATGGTGCCAGAAATTATATATGAAACAGTTTAACGTACTCATTAGTCTGAAAACAGGAGAACGTCACAACTAATTGCAAGGCTACCACTGCGGTGAGATGAAAACAAACAGTTCTCTCTCTTTAAATGTTTTATTTGTTTGTTTCCTTGTCTAGTTATTGCCATATGAGTCTCACTATGTTAATCAAGACCTCTAGTCCCATAGCTCTTTTATAAAAGACAGTGTCACAGTGTTAGACGTTCCTCTTGGATCAATTTGTTCATCTTCCTCACGGATGTCTGTTTCTCCTGGCTTTTGTCAGCTCTGTTAGATGTGCTCGTTTGTCAGGGGCTGGGTGGATGGGAGAATAATTTATGTCACTCTGGTGTCTTCATGGGCTTTGCACAAAATTATTAAAACCGACTACTTTCAAGCCCCTGGGTAGAGAAGCCACCAGGGGAACTTCTCTCCATGTACACGGAGGTGCTAGACATGGTCTTCCTGCCTGTGCAATGTTCTGTCTTGTCTGTGCTTCCATTTGCAGTGCGCAGAGATATAATTCACTAACTTTGTTGGTGTAATAAAAGTGATCAATATGCCTCTGCTTCTGGCACTGGGAATAAAGCATGACATGCAACTCCAGTGCTACCACCCCAATAGACAGCCAAGGAAGCAAGGCCATGTCACAGTTACACCTCATGATTTATCCAAAGCTAACCTATGGGTACATTCTTGCTGATCTTGGCACCCGGTTCCTTTCAGAAGCTGAAAGAGATTCCCAAAGCCTTGGATATCATGGAGACACAGGTATATCCTCACCATTGTCAAGAAGTTTCAGCATCTCAGTAGTGCCCGCTGGTTTGGGGTCTCCTTCAGATTCTCAACTGAAAGAAGCAAGAGATGGTTTTTCCAGAACAATTCAGATATTGCACACAAAACAGTCAATGATATAAAAGCCTTGGGTCAGGGACATACCACAGCCTGGTCCGAGGAGTGCTCTGATTATCAGGCTTTAGGAGTACAACCTTTTTCTTGGGCTTAGTGACTCCTGAATTCTTCTGCACAGCACCCCAGGTTGGGGCTGTGCCAGCTCCCTCCTGGAGGGAGGGCTGGAGACCACAGAGGCTCCTTCTGATGAAATAGGTGGTGTAGGTTTGTTGTTGCAAAGGAAGGAAGGGAGATAGATGCTGAGTCTCTTCTCACCACATTTCTGCCCTTAGGCTAGGTATAAGGTGACATTTCCCAGGCTACAAGGCACACCTTGGCAGCCAAGCACTACAAAGTGCAAGTACAGGTGTCCACATACAAATAATTAATTCACTGAAGGAAAACATAGGCTAAAAACAAGGACAAAAGAGATCTGTGCCCAGTTCTCCTAGAAGATATAGGTAAAGTCAGCTAAGTGCTGAGACACTAGCCCTGTGGTGGAAGGCCAGACTCTTGAGGTCCTTGCTGTTACACAGTCCTGAGCCCTGATCCTGGCATCTTTACTGAGCACTGCCTTATTCATGACAGCAACATCTAATGGGAGTGTTGCCTAAATAAGGGCTGGAGAATCAGGCTTGAAATTTCCATAAGAGCATGATCATAACACTTGGCAGAATAATGTCTCATGGCTCCAGTAGATTATTTGTATCTTTGATTCCTGCTAACGGGCTTGTCAAAGGAGTATAGATTTATTATTTTAATTATCTCAAGCTTGTAGAGATTTAAACATCTGTTATAAGTGTTCAATAAGTATTAGAACAGCAATCAATTTTTTCTTAAACAGGGAGTGATTCATGGTGCTCTGTGAATAGATAAAGTCACTATAGTGAATACCAGAAAGATACTTTGAAAGAAAGCAGGAGGCTCTTTTAATTAGCTTCTAATTAATTCTATTTAGGAAGTCTAGATGAAACATAACATTTAGGAACACTAAAAGTCATTTAATTACAGAATTTGGTATGTTATCCTCAGATCTTTCACTGCCAAAGGAGCAGCGTTTTCTGTTCTGTTTCCCAGCAGGACAGTGTTTATGGATTATCTATACAACCTGTGTCGAACATCCTCTGTCCCACGTGGCTTTCCTGCTCATGTAATAGATTTATCAGTTAGCAGTGATGTACTGTCGGAAGAATTCAGCCCAGAGCTTTGCTTGATGCGATTTGAATCCCCCTTGGACCTTACTTAACATCAGTAAAAATCAAAAAGGAGGCGACTTCCAGGTTTGACTTGGCACAGAGGGCTCCATTAAAACAGCATGTCTTGTGGAAACCACAGATAGATCTTGGAGTACCAGCCTTTATGTCTAGCATCCATCCTGAGGTAAATAAAAGAACAAATGTTCATCTCTAGAGTAACAGATATTACTATGCAAAGTTATAGGACTTCTTTCTCTGAGTAACTTCTCTGAAGTTGGTGATGGTATAGAAGAGTCAAAGCAGTGGGCAATGGGAGTCCAGGACACAACGAGTGGCATGGTACTACATTTCTCAACTAGCAGCTCCTTCATAACAGTAGAGCTGGTCTTGGATCAACACTTCCCAAGGACTTGTATAGACTTAGATTTCAAGTC
This sequence comes from Cariama cristata, assembly GCF_000690535.1. Lineage (NCBI taxonomy): Eukaryota > Metazoa > Chordata > Aves > Cariamiformes > Cariamidae > Cariama > Cariama cristata. Next base: position 3,696 of record NW_009608838.1, read on the forward strand.
CTTGGGCAGAGCTGCTAGCTCAGCTCCTGAGCCTCCACTGCACCACCAGCCCTAGTCAGGCAGCGAGACCCCCTGGTGCTCCAAAATCCTTTGTGCCACATCACCCCACTCAGGGTCTTACCTGCAGAGACAGTGCTGAGACGCCTAATGCTGGCCCTGAGGGAGGTGGAGAGACCAGCAGACAGTACTTGCTGAGCAGGTGCTGAACAGGTTTCTCAGGCCCAGCCCAAAAGACACCCAGGAGCTCACCAAACTCTCCAGTACACAGTTCCCTGTTCGCTGTCTCTGGGGGCAAAGCCCCTGAAGCCTCAGAGCTGTGACAGGCCACAGGAGGATGGGTGGATGGCATGTCTCTGCCTGTGCCTAAACTCCACCTAGGTAGCCTTAGCTCAGCCACCATCACCTGGAGCTTCTCAGTTTGGGACAGCCTAGATATGTGCACCTCCATGGTGTCTTTCAATGTCTTCCCCATTCCCTCTCTCCCATTCCCGACTCTCCCCCACAGCAACATTTCCTTCCTGTTTGGACCTCATCTGTTCAGGATCTGGCTCAAAACAAAAGAAGAAGGAAACTGAAGGCAGAGAAGACTACTGAACTCCTGCTGCTACCTCCCAGCTCTATCCTGTTGTTCATTATTGCCACTTTAGTGGTAGGCATTTTTACAGATGCTACTGAGGACCGGTGCAGAGCTGATATCCTGTCCCAAATGTGGTATGCAACAAACCTTTAAGAGGAATCTCACTGCACTGCATGCTACTGGCACCGCACAAATATAATTAAACAGAAAAATGTCCCTCTTAAAATATTTTGAGCCACTGCCCTGGAAAGGAAAGGGAATAGGTCTTTGAAGGTAGCAAGGCTTCATTTCATGCAGAACAATAAAGTACCACAACAATAACAGATGCTTATCCATTCTTCTCCAGTCTGTCCTTGAAGAATTTTAAAGGATCAAACAAATGGAAGTTGAGCCAACTAAGAAAGTGCAGAATGCACTGAAGACTGCAAGGATAATAACGGTCCTTTTAATCAAGTTTTATAACAGAAAGAGACCTGCCTCAATATGTGTGTGAGAGAGAGAGAGAGATTCCTGCAATCTTCTCAGTAAAATCTTGCCCTTATGCAATGGTACCTGGGAAAATTCAGCTTTTGTTTTGGGAAATAAAGAAATTTATTCTAATTGCTGTAGATTTCAAATCCATCAGACCAAATATACAACTGATCTAAAATCCCCAGGAAATTAACAGTTCTTTTATGCCAGCCTTTGATGTGGCCTACCTGTAAGAGAGAGCATCTCAGCATGGCAGTTTTACCTTTCCAGAGTCAAACTTGACTCAAGGCCCAAAAAATTTAAGCCCATGATTAAATCCGCCAGCTGAGGAGCTAACATGAAGATTATTACTTTGTTTACCATGGGCAGTCTTCAATGAATTTTCAGGTGAGATTTAAACTATGAAGGAGTAGAAATTTGTAGATAAGCATGCATCCTATGAAAAGGAGGTAGCAGGAAAATGAGACACAGAGCTGTTTATGGGAGAAATGGGTGAACGGAGCATTGAGGCTCATCAAGTTAATGAGACAAAGCCAGGTATCTAAACAGAGAAGAGTTTTACTAGGATATCTGAAAGATGCAATGAGCAAAAATAAATACCATAGATCTGATTGCAGCCCTCCAACAGACACCAAACAGCTTTTAGCTCAAATTATCCCCCAAGGATAGGAATATTGTTCTCTCCTGTACAACAGATTTTATCAGTTCCCAGACCTCAAAGTCAGCTCCTCCTGCAGTTGACAAACAAAGGCTATATTTTTAAGTATGAAAATACAGATGCAAAAACAAAGGCCAGCTACCAGTCTTAGTAAATTCACCATCAGTTCCAAGAAAACCTTTGGCTAGGTATTGAACGGATGAAAACTAATACACTGGACTTGTCAATTGGTAGAAATTTAATACTGGATGTAAACCCCAAATCTGTTCATTGTACAGTTACTGATACAATACAAGTGCTGGTTTCACACCCCAGGCAAGCAGTGACATCCCCATGGGCTTCAGAGACTTTGGATGAAACCAGAAGTACTATAGCACTCTGGAAAACAGAGTCAGGAAAAAGCTCGCTTCCTATCATTCTTAAGATTCATTCCAGAGCTGTAGCCAGGACTCAGCGTATTTCTAGTGCCAAACTTTGGTCATATTTTCCAAATAAACAAATTGCTAGAATTTGGTCCAAAAGAAAAAGTATGGCTCTGAGGAAAAAATATAAAACAAAAGACATGTTTTCAGTGCTAGAAGTATGAGACAGAGCCAAAATTCCACTTCCTTCCACTTCCACTATTTTTTCCTGATTATGTATGATGCTCTGCACACAGGAGCACAGAGTCTTCATTTTTTTAAAACTCAGGCTGAGTTTGCAGGACCAGCAGTTTTGAAAAATATTACAAGACTGAGCAAATGTAACAGAGCTCACTGAGGAGGGGGGAAGTGAAAGACTGTGGGATTATTTTTCTATTGCCTTTTTTAGAAGAACTGCATACAGTTATTTTCTTTTTTGATTTTTTTTTTTTTGGCAACTGAATCAAATTCTTCTAATTCAGGATCATATAATCTAGTGAAAAAAAGAATCCTAAATTACCAAAGGCAAGAAACAAACTTTATACTTAGCTGTACTGGTTATAGCAATTTCCATAGTAATTATGTTACGCACATCACCTAATACTTTGTCTAGAGTGAATTCTCTACTTCATTTTAGTATGACCCTAGGAACATATACTTAAGAAGTTATAAGAAGGAAATAATTGCCTTGGGGAGTCACACTTGCTACTGTGTTCTAAATTCTAAAACAATACTTCTAAGAAAGAAGATTTTCTTTTATGAGCAACATTATTAATTGAAAGCAGGAAACAAAATATGAAATTTTTTATTAGTTTCATCTCCTAAGAAGAGGCAGGCACTGTTTGTGCTCTCTGTCCACCCACACCCAGGAATTACTGAACTTGTTGACCAGTTTAATTTAAATTCAGTAAAAAGTGAGACATTCAAAAAGATATTAAGTTCCTTCAAGTTTGGCCAGAGTAAACATATATAGGAGAGAGTCACACTAAGGCACACAAATAAAAAAGGAAAGTACCACAAACCTTACTTAATAAGAGAAGATAATATATTTGGGGGGGCAAAACCCCTCCTATCCCTATCCTATGCAGATCTCTATTGCCCAATGTAATTCAGATAAGAAATCAGTCAAGCCAACACAAAAATTTGTTCACTATATCCATCTTGGCACCTGGTAAAGGATACAGCGCAGGTTTCAGACAATTCATGCTCTCAAGCTTATAATATAGGACAATGATTTATGTAAGACAGTGTCATGAACCTTTTTCTGTCCTGAGCCATGCATGGGCTGAATGTGCATGGCTTCTACCTTGCTTTGTGGTGTTGTGATCTTGAATTAGGCATCATTGCTATGAGTCATCAATTCCAAATATCAATGACCACGTGAGATGTAAAGAAGTATCTTGGGGATTTCCGTAGGAGCTGAGTTTACTCGGCACCTCCCAAGGGCTTGTCTGCCGTGCCTGCAATGGGGCCTTCAGTGGAGGAACCTTTTCCTGTTCTGCCTAATGAATGAGGCATTGAATCAATTAAGTTGTAGTGAAATGCAAGCTAATTAGTAATGAATTAAGTTTGTGATCTCTAACCGTTGTGCAGCACCTCTTAATTTCAATGCACTTTCACAGATTTGTCAACACTTTCTCCATTTCTGGGGAAAAAAAAAAAATAATCCTCAAATAAAGTAAAAAATCTGTAGCCTCACGAGGAAACAAAGCTAGTCAAAGGGCACAAAGAGCTAGTCCTCCCTCGATACACACTGCTGAAAAATAATTTACTATGTTATTGAAACATACATTGATACATTACCTACATAACCACGCAGCTGCCTGACATTTTCAATTATGAGCAGAAAGGACTTGCGGTGACATAAGGCTCAGTCCTGCATTTCTGACAGATTTCCAGATCTCCTTGTGACGTTGGAGCTGCATAAGGAATGCAAGATCAAGGGAGCACTGGCTTTGTCTTTAGGATTTCAAGTCACATTATGCACAACTAAGTCTGAGACTGAGTCCATACCATGGGCTCAGCTTTACAGTCATGTGATAAAAGCATCACTGGACTATTCGTGCTGATCACTAATCTGTTTTCACAAGTCCTTTTTACCTTTAATCTCTGTTCTCTGAAAGAGAAGAGAGAAACATGCCTCTAAAGACTGGTGGGAAAGTATCTCAGCTGTGAACAACAATTGAGTAACATTTCCACTACACACACAACATACCTATGCAGCAGTCGTTCCATGTTTCTGCCTTTTGCTATGACAAACAGAAAACAGATCAGCATCCAAGATGCTTGTTTGAAGTGTTGGACACCCAACCTGAAGTCCATCATGGCAGGGACTCAGACCTGAACCTGCCAACTTCCAGCCAAGTGCCACAGGTTCACTGGCTGCTCAGAGGTGGACTTAGCTCTCTTCCAGAATCATGCTGTGGTCCTGAATAATGTTCCCCACCAAGTGCCTGCAAGAGAACTTAAGACCTATGCCTTTGTCCAAAGCAGGCCATCAGATCCAGAACACAGTGCCTGACTACATTCTGCATTCCCAGACTCCTTCCACTGGAAGCAGGGATGGGACCGACTGCTTTGCTATGACCCTTTGGAATATCACAGAGCTTGACTCATCCCCAAATCAAGATGGCTCACGGGTGTATTTCTTCAGCACCAGATACTATTACTGAACGTAAGAAATCTTTCAATAAGAAGCAAAGCCCCATTGTGTCAGGTGCTGTTCAAATACAGGAAACTGCATCTGCAAAGGAAAGTCAATCTCAGCAGAGGAAGCAGACAAGAGCCACGAGGACAAGTAACAGCATAAGGGTGAGTAACATCCTTAGGGCTGCAGTAGAGAAGCTGGATACAGAACCCAGGTGTTCTGGCACCCAGCCCTGCACTTAGAGCACCACATCACCACGCCAGGCACACAGATGCTGTAGTTTTAAGCCTATCAGTCTTCATGGCAGGTGTTACATCAACTAACATGAAGTAAAGCTGCCATGGTAACTTCTCCCAAATTTCTCTACTTTTTTTGGCCTTGCCACTCTCATTAGAAAGCAGTCCACAAACACTGGTGCATTGGGATCTTTCTTCTCCTTCTCAAAGCTTTTGCCTCATCTTGTTTTACTACATATAAACAAACCTCATCCAATTACAGGTGAATGTAAAAACACGCACGTGCAGCAGTTTTGGAGGGTGTTACACCTCCTCCATCACTCCCAGCCTTGGGCTATCCATCAAGGATCATGTGAGATTGTTTCACACTCAGATAATTTAATTTAGTTCAAAACAATCCTCACAGCAAAACATGACTTTGAAAAAACAGTCAGCACACTGTTGTCAGGAAGCTTACCCTAAGTAACTTCTACTTCCAGGCTGCTTCCAAAAGTCTCTCTTGACTCTGAAAGCCAGCTGTGCATAAGAGGAAACCAGCATCCAGAGAACACAGCTAAAATCAGAGAGGAAGGTTAAGAGGAAAAACAGCAGGAAAAAAAAGATCACAGTTTAACACCCTGGTCCTTAAAGGCACTGCTGAGTTTCAGGAGGTCTATAAACACTCTTAGATGCTCTCTGAGAGAATAGGTCACTGGGAGGTTAGGGAGGGGAAGAAAACTTCATGAAAGGTCAGCAAAATGAAGGAAGGCTGTAATTTCACCTAAAAGAGGAGCTCTGAATTTGATGGAGCTGCTGGGGCAGACACTACCACCCATCAGAACTTTTCTTCTTCCCTGTGGAGAACAAGCAGATTTGTAAAAGTTCCACAGTCTTCAAAAATTGTCTCATAATAAGGCACAACAGTATCTGCTGCACAGCAAGAGTTAAGGTTGCCACAGTAACCTCCTTCTGTGATGTTATGGCAGGGATTTTTCACAGGAGCTTGAAAGAGGGAGGGGCCCAAATCACACAGATAAAAAAGCAACAGGAACCGAGTGCCTCACACCTCCCAGCTCTCCTTGAGGGAGGAATCCAATTAGCCATCCATAATAGGTTCATCTGGCCTTATTCTATGAAGAACCTCAGCCAGCTATGTCCTGGCCTGAATCCTGCAAGGACTCTCCTGGTGGAGGCAGCAGCTGAGGGTGCTCTGAAACCCGCATGCATTTTTCTTCTGCTCCAGACTTTGCAAGCTTGGACTGCAAAACTATATTCCTTCAGAAAATGGACACAGCCCAAACTCTCAAGTAGGGGTATGGCACAGGGCCACCACTGAAGGAGGCCTGTAATTCTTCAATACTTTAGGAAGACCGTGATTATCTTATGACCAGACACAAGACTCACCAAAGCTTGGTTTCTTCCTCTCTTCACTGGCTACTGTATGGCTGATGCTTTAAGCAGGATCTTAATGAACTATAGAAACTCATTCCATCCCTCTTTCTCCAGAAATTCGCTATACAGCAAAATAAGTAGAAATCCAATTTAATTAACCCTTCTTCTCACCCTGCTATTGCTTCTTTCTCACTCTTTTGTTGATTCTTTTTACTTGAATTAAGCCTTTTCTGATGCAGACACTGAGGGTGAGGCTGGCAGAGCGGGATTGTGATGGAAACATGCTCAGCTGACAGGGAAGTTCTCTGAGACTCTTCCACCCTCCACTAGAAGGCAAAAATGCAATGCAGACACCTACATGCTACATATATTCCCAATCCCAGACCTGCAGAGTACCAACTCCCTCCCCACTGGCCTTTTGGAGGTGAGATCCCACAGGGACTGCTTACACTGATCTGGCCCCACTTGAATTCTCCTTACCAGAGGAGACCTCTAACTGGACAAGCTAAGCCCTGACACCTGAGCTGTACAGAAGAGCAAGCAGCTGAAGACTTACCCTGGAACATGATATTTCACAACATTCATTTATCCCTCACTCTGGGTGTCAATCTGCATGCAGCAGCTCAGGCAAGAAGTAAAGGGTTTATTTCAGGTGTATTCAGTGGTCTATGAAGACCTTATTTCTTACTGCCTTGCAGGCCCCCACAGACCTCCCACCATCACATGACACTTTATATATAGGCAAGAGGGAGGTAAGACTCCAGAAAGAGTGGGAATAACACACAAGATCAGGACTTAAGCAGTGACAATAAAAGCTAAATGAGGTGAATGTGCCGGTGCAAAGAACATTTGTTTTACTCCAAGGCTGCAGTTCAGTACCTTCACAACAGCACTGCATTAAGTTATTGTGGCCAACATTAAAGCAAATTCAAATAAATTTTTTTTCTGACAAAATACCATTACCACACTTCACTACACAAAGACCCAACCGTACATCTCCTTGACCTCTTCATACTCAAGAGGTCTGGATAGAAGTGAGGGCTTATGGTTAAAGTCCCACACATCTACACAGGCACCATCATTTGAACAAGTGATTCTCTGTTTTGATATTCTAACAAATGTTCTTCCCCTAAAGTGCGGGAAAGACACATGGTGAGGAACTTGTGTGGAGCATATGGTGCTGAAATAGCAAGTTGATAAGCCTTTAACAGCTTTTGACAGTGGTAAAAGATCAATTATTGCACCATAAATATTAAAAAGTTCCTCCAGCCTTTCGCTGGAATGAATGTATATTTAAACATCAGTGTTTCCCTTTAATAGCAGCCAATTTGCCTCAGAATCTGAAAGTTATGCAGCCCCACAAAGTTAAATTAAATGCTTGATTGCTGTATGTTTACATCTCCAGCTGCTAAAGAACAGGCCTAGCATTTGCAGCACAAACTCCTGAAGCCACTGAAGCTGAAAATGGCCCTTGACCCTTTGTTAAAACTAAAGAGTAAAATGGAATTGTCATTGCTTTCCTTTTACCTTCCCTGTGATTACAAGGATTTACAGCAAAAATAACAAAAGATGCCCCTAGAAAGTATTAGGCAAGAGGGGCTGATCCCCCGGATCAACTACTGTGCTAGCTGAGATGCGTAAGTGCAATGTGTTTTACTCTCTGAATTTCTTGACCCATGAGATTTCTGCCTTGGATTAATATACGTATGTGTATATACATAAGTGTGTGTGTGCATACACAGACTCAGACTCCTACTAGCCTTAATTTTAATCATGAAGCAAATCAGCAGCCCCCTTTCAACAGTTCTCTGTGGAAAGTCACTGACGTGAAACAATTATTATACAGGTTTCCTACTAAAATTAATAGTATATATGGCATTTTTACAGGGTTTTGATGACAGAACCACATTTAATGACCCTGTGGTCCAGTTCAAAGCAGCACTAAATGGAAATTCACACTGAGCTTCACATCTTGGGTTTGGATCCAGAGCTAAACTGTCCTGTTACAGTTCTGAAATTATGCATATGGATCCACTGTTACTACTTAAGGGCAACATACTCCAAGTAGCACATCAACTTCTTGCTCTGGAAAGCTTCCCATCTAAGGGAAGGTATGTTAGCATGCTTTGGGCTTTAAAAAAGTGCCTGTCTCTGCTGATTGCTGTAGATAGGGCTGTTAAAAACTGTATGCATTATTTATACCAGTGGGATCATACAGTGATAGCAGTGAAGGTCAAGGCTTTTTTGTGCACCAATAGACAAGACACTCACTTGCTGTGTGGACAGACAAAATCAACAGGGAGAGGGAAAAGGATACAAAGGGTAATGAATTCAAAAGTCGCAGCACAGCACTGCTGAAAAGCAGAGTGGAGTTCCTCGTTCCCAGGCTACTGCATCACTTGCCAGGCCAAATCACTGCTCCGCTTCTCACACATTTCAATGCCTGCCCATATTTGACTCTATATGATCCAGATTCCCAACACACCCTGAGGGCATGGCCAACCCCACACACAGCAAACCACCTCATGCACAGGTATTGTTTTCAGTGGAACATTTCTATCCACATTAGTACTCTATATATGGCCATAAAAGTGCCATAGTTTAATTAAAGCCAAGTAGGCAATTAAAAATATTGTATTAAGAATAAAGAAAAAAAGCTTAGGTCAAATCTAGCAAGGAATGGTGTGAAATTGCACCTCCATATATAAAATGCCTCGTGTGTCATTCACCCATACCTCTCCCACATGGGAATTGCCTATTTTCCTCTCTAGACTGTTCTAGCTGGAAAGACACACCTTGTCTTCAGGTCTTGTCCTCTCTCCCTTTTCCACCCACACCTTCCCACTTTACACCAATTGAAGTCCTTCAGCCTACCTCATTTTCTGCCTCATCCAAGGTGCAGTGCTCAAGGTGGTGGCCACTGTCAATCAGCTGGGTTTTCTTAGCTTGGATGAATACATTCAGCTTCCTCTTCTCTCTGTGCCATTTTGAGTACAGATCATTAGATAGCACAAGCACAATAGCTGTTGTTGGCCTTTGCATCTAATGACCTAATGGCAGCCTTATCCAGCAGTCTAAGTGTTCTCCTTTATTAGCAATTGTACTTATCTTGCTTGGAAATGCCACTCTGAAGTTAGACCCATCTGCTCCTAAGCATCCTTAGCTCTGCAGCCTTCTGTTCTGACCTTCAGGTCAAACCTGAGCCAAGGTTCAGATATGTCCTAGCAGACCGTGATGATAGCAATTTGTAGTATTTTTTTAATATCTTCAGCCAAACCTGCAGAGGAAACTAACCTGCAGGGCAAAGTCAGAGAGCACAGCAATCAGTAGCAGTAGCTAAACAAAAAAGGAACTTGGGAAGAAAAGTTAAAAATCATAGTGGTGCCCTTGGGAATACAGTGGCATGAAAAAGCAGAGCTTACATCCTCCTTCCACATCCAACACATGTTGTCTATACCATTTGCATTAAATGACCCCTTCATTCCACAAGCGGCAATACATGCCAGAAAGGACACCATCTGACTGATGGGCAGGTCAGCAGAAGAGAAGAGAATCAAGCCAGTGCTTGTCAACCTGCTCCAACCTGGGATGGCTTTCTCCATGAAGGGACTACTCACAGCTGGTTAGGGTTCAGCCAACCCAAAGGTGAGAGGGGTGTTTGTAGCAAGCCTTCAGCAAATGACTGCTTGCAAAAACTATGGTGAGCTATAAAAGAAGCCCTCCCCTAGTTAGTGAACAAAGCAAGAAACTGAATATTTCAGGGGAGGAAGAAGAAATGAGAAATCCCCAACCACATTCAGAACAGCAAGAGAGGCAGCCTGGAGGCAGGGAGCGAACATGGTACCTGTGAAGCTGCCTGGGACCATGCCTGGCTGAGTCTAAGCCTGTTATCAGAGACCTTTAAGACAAATTCTCATTTCTTCAAAACTAGACACTTTTCCCCCTTCTCTAACATTTGTGTCATTTTTTTAAATGTTTATGCTTGTCTAACTCTGGGTAATTTATTTTTGCAATTTGGCTCTGCCCCAGTCCTAAGGGTATTTTTTTGTTTGTTTGGGATTTTTAAGGAGGATTTTGTGCTCACAAAAGATCCCAGATTGATAATTCCAGGAAATAAAAGCTCCCATTGAGCAGAGTGCCTGTGTTGGCCACAACAAGGCAAGTACTCTGCACCATCTCCCCTCTGCTTCCCACGGTGAGCCACAACACCCAGCAGAACAGCAGGCCATGGTATTTTCTGGTATAGCAGAGTACCGCTTCACTGGCGTGAGCCAGGTCTACAAAGTGAGCAGCAGTCCCAAGGAAACGAAATGGAGACCTGTTACCGGGAACTGACGTCCCAATCAGCAGACGTGCTAACTGGCAACTGTGATCCCAAAAGACCCAGAGGTGGAAAACATCTCACAAGTTTTGATGTAAATCAGACAGATCTTGTGTTGATTAATCTCTTGCTATAATCTATTAGCAACACTGATTAAACTCGATGTAGTTCAGCTTCCTTCATAGTTAGCCACAATGCAGTGGGAAGGGAACAGAAGAGCTCACAGACTGGGACAGATTCAGGGCTCAGGGCTTACAAAACACCAGAGTCTCAGTTTTAATGGATTACAGTAATTTACCAAACATCAAACTCAACAGACAAAACAGACCACAGACTTAGTAATTATGAATACACTTTAGTCAGTGTTAGCCAACAGGTTTGACAAGATTAGCCAAGAAGGAGAGAGAGAGGTAACACCAGTTCAGGAACAATATTTCTTTGCCCAAACATTAACCTCCATTGAGTTTTATAGCCTAATACTCTCATTCTATTTCATATCCCTTCACACTGCTATAATTTTCTTTTACATTCATTTTCTTTACTATTTTGGATACCTTCTTCACTACAATGTCCTCTACATATTGTTCCATAGAAACAGCTCACTCCTTATAAAAACATAGCTATAGTCTGAGTCCCTCTGACTCCGTAGTTTTATTTCACACAGAAGCGTCTGCTGTAAAAGATGCATGTTTCATGCCTTAATTTCAACAACAACAAAAAAGTATGCACTCTTTTTGTGGTTTATTAATCACAGGCTAATGCTTTCAATTCAAAGTTTATCACAAATCATGTGATACCTGCACACATGTGTATAAAATAATGGAACTTCTAACAAGTTCATCTGTGATTATATCTGTTGCTAAACTTGGCTACCATTTGGGCTCACTATTAGACACTTCTGTCTGCACTGTGTATGTTTTTATTGCTAAAGCTGAGGAAAGAGCAGATAGCTCTAACTGTGCAGAATGCAAAGCATCCCCTCTACACAGAGTCCCTGTTGGGACTGGGGCCCAGAACCGGGATGCTAATGGAAAGAGCCAAGGAAATTCTTTCAGAAGGTAGGCAGACATAAGGGAAGAATTTTTCTTCAGGACATACCCACTGTATCTAAAGAAAGTAACCACAAGACCTGATGGAAAATACCTGCTTTGAAACTTATACTAAAGCTAGAGCCACTTTCAACTCAACTTAAGAGTGAAGAATTGCAACGTTCATCAAAAAAACCCTTCTAGTGTGCCATCCTCTTTCAAAACAGCATAGCACAGGGAGGGAAGCAACTTCTCAGATGGATGAGCAACAAGAACAAGGTCAATACCTTAAATCCCACTCAGAGAACTCTAGACAAGTAAAACAGCTCATGGGCCATTAGTGTTGCATCAACCCAGCAGCACTGTTACCTATTCAGGTACTAATCCAGGTTAGATACCTGTGTTAATTCAGGACCTGGATGCAAAGCAGCAGTGCTGTGGATCAGCACAAGCCCAAAGACACAGAGTGTCTCAAGAACCCCCACTCACAAGAGAAACAAAGTGCATACATCTTCAAATGAAAACGAGATTGGGGTGGCAGGGTGTGTGTTGGATTTCCTTTTTAAGCAAAAGAATGCCCACTATAGTGTTTAGAGGGGCAGAGAGCTTGCTAACACAGTGCCACACTGTTAGTGGCTTCAGTTTCCGGACTAACTTAGGCTGCAGACCAAAAGGTGAATGCAGCAGCAGCATCTCCAATAAATGAAAATACAAATGATAGCAAGGAGCACATCCAAGGACACGGCTGCAAACTCCTGCACAGACCGAGCTACACCTGCTTAGCAAGAGCTACAACAACTTCACACAGTAAATTGTCATGTCCTACAGCAAGTGTCCATCTTTCACGGCAGGGCAGAGAGAAATCTTGCCATTTCTAGTCTTTTCCCCAGCCTCCCAGCTACATTGCAGGATTATCTACACGAAGCTCCAGCCAACTAGCTCTTACACTTTGCACACTGCCAACCTCTGGCATTGGTTCAGACAGAGGAAACAGAGGTGAAGTAATCAGTCTTCTAGTGACTCAAAACTGTTCTATGCAGCTATGTAACTTCCTAGAAATACTGAGTGCTGAAACTATTGGAAAATTTTGTTGAAAAACACTATGTTGACGAAGATGATTTATGTAATATCAATTGTGGCATAACTACCAACTTTAGCAAATTGGAAAAAAATGGACAAATCCCCTTTTATTTGGAAAAATTAGTTCCCCATTTCATATCATTTACAGTACTCACAAAGTTAACACTTCCAGACTATGAGGTGTCATATTATAGTCAATGAAATATTTTGATTTCATGCCTCAAATCAGCAGCAGCAATTTTGAAACACCTTATCAAGATTACAGTGTCTCCTCATGAGAAAAGACTGACACAATTAGTGAAACAGTAATAGCGACTATTACTAATGTCTCAGGCCACCTTGTCTAACAAATAACAAAATGAAAAAGGAAAACAGAATAACGTGCAAAATAATATTTTATAACTCCCTTTCAATTATAATTTTTTTTTAGTGATGAGTTAGTGCCTTTGGCATATACTGAAGGCCAGGCAGTTGATGGTACGTGGTGGCAGTTGGGGATGGGGAACATGACTTGAGGTTGGCACTGGAATCCTTCAGTAACTTATGAGAATTTAAGTCAACCTGCCATTATCTGCCAACCTGTCAACAGTTTCCTTGCTTTTTGTCATTGGCAGAGATGTCTCTCATTAAAGATTGAAGATCATAATTTTTAGATTCCAAGCCACCCAGCCAATGTAATTAACATTGCATGAGCCAAAAGTAATCAAGCATCACTTTAGGATGTTTTCTGGGTGTTTTGTTGTTTTGAATTTTGGTTTTTTGGTTTTGTTTTGTTTTGTTTTGTTTTTTTTAAATAAGCATGTGCAAGCATGTCCAGGAAAGTATGGAATTAGTATCTCTGCCTTGATCAGCCAGGTGAAGTGCAGCACCTGTCTGTTCAGATATTTCAGTTTCAACTGCAGGACTACAATTCCTGACCTTCCCTTTAGCTCCAGCTGCAATATGTGCCAGACTGCACATTTCAGATGGGAACAAGTGGAGATGGTAATGTCACGGAAATCAAACTTTGCAGGTCCCCCATTAAGGTCAGGGAAACACCTACATTAACGAAAGCAGAACTGTGTGTACCACAACCCTTATTTCTTAAAGGAGTCTAAAATGTCAGTGAAAACATCCGAGCATATAATACAAAGCACAGAAGATGAAGCTGAGGCTGAGATGAGAAGGGATTTCAAGGAACAAGTTCCACAGTAAAAAAAGTTTCCCAAAGGTAGAGTAGGTTTGAAAGCAATACCAATCCTAACCCTAGAGACGGCACACAATGAGGTAGACAGAAACTTCCCGTAGAAACCAATTTCGTCCAAAATACTATCAATGAACTCAAAATACATTTTTCCAAACAGGTTTGACTGACTTTGGACAACCCAAAGAGAAGATCCAGTGATTAAAGCTAGGCTGCAATTAAGCGCGGAGGTACGAGGAACTTGCTCAGTGTAGTCTGGGCCACAGAAACCAAGTACCATGGCAAGCCAAGGTGACACTGACTGTGTCTGCAGAGGATGGGCCTACATTCAGGAAACTAGGACTCCTTACTACAAAAAGAGGTCCTGAATGACAAACAGGCCAGACCAGAGCCAGCGAGAGTAACAACCTGAGTAAACAAGGGGAGGAAGGGCAGCAGGGGAGGAGGCAGGGCAGGCAGCCTCAGCCACCAGCAGTACTGCCTCGACCCATGCCCGGCAGATGCCTATGAGCTTGTGGAGCACACGGCTCAGAGCACATTGCACAGAACAAGCCCCAGATCATCAGACCTCCAACTACTCCTGCCTGTTTCATGGCTTCTGTCAGCAGCGGTGATACTCAAAAAAGAGAAACGCATGTTGCCCAAAAGCAGTGTGGGCTAAGGGGAGTCAATTTACAATGACATATTTCAGCATCTCCAAAATTATATTTTGCTGGGATATCCAGTTCACAGGAAGTGTCAAAATATTTGGTAGCAGTCTGATTCAAACTGACACAAAATACAATTTTTAAAAAAAGTTGTTTTACAACATGGAAAATCTGCCTTTTGGCCAGCTCTAACTGATAGCCCAGTGTCAGCTTAAAAAAAAACAGGCATGTGTTACTTCCTTTTATTTTTCCCTTGTTACCTTGCACAATGGTAAGAACAAGGGGGGAGCTTGCCTGTTAGATTTTATCTGGCTAATATGAATCAATCAGCAGAATTAGCAGTCAATCAGTCAAGTTCTTTTTTAACATCATTGCAGAAAATGCAAAAAGTTCGCATTTATTTTACAGTTTTACAGCAGCTAGGCTACCTTTAGAGATTTACGTCTTGCTTTCATGCTTTACAGCACTCCTTGAAACATTAGTAATATCATCTAGGCAGGAGCGATAAAACGCCAGGACCCTTTACCACATGGAACTCTGTCTGACACCAAATCAAGTTTCTCAAGTGAAATATAGATTGAAGAAAGAAGTGGTGTGAGGAGCGGAATTGAATTCATCTCAGTCATACTCATGCCACTGATGTCAATATATTACATCCCTACCAGGCTAAACCAAGTGTTTCTTCTGAAAGATGCAAGAGTAGAAGTACAGCTTTGGATCTGAAACTAGACTGACACAGGGGTCTGCATCTATTTTTAACATTACATAGTCTTATACTTTCTGACTCTGAATCAGCTTTTTTTTAAAATAATAATTTCTATCCTTTCTGTTCAAAGCCATCTAAAAGAAGATTTAATAAGACTGCAGGAAATGTATAGAGAGGAGGAATAACAGAACGATTTTAATCCTACTATTAGTCAATTAAAAGATTCTAGATTAAAAACTGCAGATAACCTAATAGTCTTTTCAGTCTCTGTCTCCAATTTCCCGGATCTTGTGGGAGAATTAAATGTGAATTACAGCCACAGTCTGGTGATCACACTAGATATTTGTTTTCCAGACACTGTTGAAAAGAAACATTTACTTCAGCAGACTTTACTTCTGTGGACTTCTGAGCATCAAGTTGCCCCAAGAAAAGACCTTCTCCTCACTCAACCTAAGACACTTCACGTCATTCTGACAATACTAAGAGCACTTAATATGAACATACTTTGTAGCTTCTGACATGCTGTCAAAGAAGGGGAAAATACTTTAGTGCAATTGAGAATTCAATTCACAGTGTATTAAAACAAACAAGAATTAAATCAAACTGCCATCAGAAGAATAACTTAGATAAAATGCCTAATGGACAGAACTCAAGCATTACTCAGGGTGCTGTTTGAATGCCATGACATACATGCCAATCTCCATCCTTCAGGACAGACCAGCAGCAAAATATTTACCACATTGCCCCTCTTGAAGATTTCTGCTTGTTGCCAAGCAGAATCTGAAGGCTTTTCCCTGTTATGCTGTCCTTGACAGCTGTCAGATAGGAGCCACCTCCTGCCAATAAGGCTATCCAAAAGGACACACTCGTCAAAGCATTTTGTCCTTAGCTCACACTGCCACTTACTGCCTAGTGCTGGCCAGTTACTTGCTCTTGTAAACCCCTCTTCATATTCAAAAGCTAAATCACTTCTTCCTTAACACACAGAAGTCCAGGGGGACCAGAGCTCAGTATGCTTCCAAACAAATACATTTACTAAGACATACATTACTTCATTAACATCTACATTAAAAATTACTGGTTATCTATAGCCAAAAATCTCATGGAAATGGGGCCCCAGCCTTCCAGGAATGGTGCCTTCCAAATACTAAAATAATGACTTTATAATGCAGAATGAGGTCTGAAACACAAAAACTCCTGTCCGTAAAAGGTTCTGCTGTGCCTTAGCTGAAGGGCTGATGAACAGATCCAAGACGTTGCACATGTTGTGAGGCCAACCGTGAGTCCCTGGTTTCAGGTAGTAAGGTTCACAACTGCACGTTCTCCCCCAACCCAGAACATCTGACCAAAAGCCTGCCTTTCACACATCCAACTGCCAGTGTCCCCTGTCACACTGATCAAGTGATAATGAGCAACAGCACTTGGTTGTTGATGGAGGCACATTCTAGGTGCGTTATGGTGCGTCCATCCTCTACATGTCTAGGTATCATATCACACTTGCAGCACAGGGTAGAGGACATTAGTGTTTAGGAAGAGATAGGTTGGCCGCCACATAAGAACACCCCACTATGTGATTAACTGCAGCCACCAGGCAGGCTCCACAGCCACTTCTTCCCCACTGAATAGGCTGTGAGCCTGGCCCCACGTGCTGCCTTATGGCCAAGCCTTTCTTCAAACTGAGAAACTCACCCAAAACAAGCACTTCTGAGGCTTGGGGCAAGGACTGACCATGCAGATTGCTCCCAAGAGACTTGACTTTGAACCCATGCATATCTAGAAATTATGTTTTGCCTGGTCTCTGTGCAGTGAGGACTGAGAGATCACAGTCAGCATGCATTGCTTTTTAGAGATCATCAGTGACAATGATTAATGCTTTAATAGTGAGTTCCCCATGAGTGCTTAATAATACAGATTAAGCCCTAATAAATGTGTTTCCTGCAGGTTTAAGTGACTAACTCTATGATCTATTAGACTTGTCTCATAATACATACAATTTTTCTTGGTAACCATGGAAATTTCTAAAGAATTGGCAGCATCTGTGCCTGGAGTATTAAAGAAATCTACTTTTTACTGGAGGAATTTTGTACAAATTAATTCCAGCCTTGGATATAAAATACTAAATTTCATATTCTTGGTGAATATCTATTAGAAATACTCAGAACAAACACATCTAATCATTAAGAAAATTAAACTGTTAAATACTCCTCAAACATTATAGCAAATCATGTCAAGCAGCAGTTTTATATTTTATTTTCTAGCTATTTTATCTGTTTCAGTTATACATTCACAGCACAGAATATATTCTGTGTTATTCCTCCCAGTTCCTGATACTTTTATGTGTTGATCACTAAAGGAAAGTTTTAACATACAGCTGCTTTTAGTTAGCATCTGTCAGAAACCCAAAAGATTAATGAATCTGGTGCTGAGTAGCAGGTCCAAACTTCACAAAGCTCCACTAATGTTTTGATCAGTCTGGAGCAAAAGGGTATTTAAGAACCTCTCTGACAGCTAGAGGGAGGGAAATAATCACTTTGAATGAAAAATCCAAATTCACTCAACTGGTAATGAAATTGCACTGAATGTTGATTCAGGGCTCTAATAAGCTCAGAAGTTCAAAGCAAGCACTGGAAGGCAAATATTCCCTCCTTTTCCTTCAGACAAATCTGTAGTACTACCACAAGGTAGGATTTCACTTCGTTCTAAATATACAGGATTATAAAAGAGTTCTGAAAGCAGTCCTGCAATATCTCTCCTGCCTCCCCTGTTCCCCCCTGCATTTTTAAGCTGACAAATTGAACATCAACTAAATTTCAACCCAGAGCAGCACTTTAAAGTGATTTACATCTAAATGAATAGGTTTCTGCCTCCCTTTGGTTTTCAGAAATTATGCAATTGCCTTTTTTTTTTTTAACTAAACCAGACTAATCTGAGATTAATGTTCAGCTAAAGCTCATCCTTCATTCCTCCCAACCATGCCAGAGACACTAATGACAATGTTAGGAGTCGGCTTTGCAGAGGATTTCAGACACCACAGCACTGGAGGAGAGTTACTCGTGGACAGTAGAAAGGGATCTCTTCATATTTTTGTGAATCACTTACCAAATCGTCTTTCCTCAGCACATGGTGGGACAGGCTACACTAAGAAAGGAAAATAAGAAAGTCTTTTTTTGAGAGTTTTGCCTAATTAAGGAGTTGCACATATGAGATAATGATCAGAGGAGGGTTTCTAGTGGTTTGCTTTCCAGTCTGTAACTCACAAGAGATGAGAGAGTGCAATGCCTCTATCTGCATCAACTCCGGAGACTTCCCGGTGGCAGCAAGGAGACTGCGCCTCCATCTGCTCAGACAACTGCAATTTGTTGTGCGCAGCCTTACATTCTGCATGCCGGATAACACAGGAGGATCCCATGCTCTTAAAACTGAACCGACCACCTATTAGCAGGGCTGCCAATGGGGAAGTGCATGGGCATGGGACTGTGGAGGTCAAGGCTGTAATCTTGGCCATGTTGGTGATTGGGCAAAGCACCTTCTGTTTGATATTTCAATTCTCTACCTATAAAGCAGGCATGAAATCCATTGCAAAGCACTGATGAAAACACTAGGCACCTACCTTGGAGTCTTCAGTTGCAGTTAAGTGCCACACTGACAGCTCACAGACTCGTTTCAGGCTGCCTCAGCTTTATGCAGCCCGTGCTCCTCTCCCTGAACACCCTGGTCATCATACAGGGGACACCTCATGCTGCTTTAGATCTGCTGGTTTTTTAGTAAAGGGTGCATTTCAGGCCATCACTGCTTGAAGTCCAAATATCCTTGTCTTTTACCAACACCACCCACTCCCATCCCTCCAGTCATTTGTGACAGATACCAGCCTCCACCTCCCCATCCTCTCCAGAAGGCACACACATCTCTCTTCACACCACCCAGAAGCTGCCAGTCTCCCTGAAAAGCAGGGCACTTGCTCTGCCTCTTTGAGATCCCATCTCCACATACAAATCCCTCATCCTGCCCTGTCTGTTAGGGTGATGACTTGCCAGTACTCAGATCAGCTCCCCCAACTCTGAAGTCTAAAAGAGCCTAGAGGCAGGGTGTGAGGAGCACAGGTACCACTTTATAAGCAACAAAGCATGATGGAGCTCTTCATATCACTCAGGTCTCCAGCCACAAGGTGTCAAATAAATAAGAGCAACAATGTGGGCCTCTAGCACCCTCTTTTCCTCCCACTCTCACACTCTGTGAGGCGGTTTGCATCTACCATCCAACCAGAAAGTCAATGTCCCAGAAAAGACTAGCTGGTGGTTGAAGTGCAGTGAGACTTTCCCTGACCACACTCAATGCAAGTCTCAGAATGAAGCCTCAGAAATGACTTCTCAGAATATACCAGGTAACTGACAGGTAATTTAAAGCTTTTGCCCCGATGTCTTCTTTACTCTGGTGTAAAAGCTCTATGTGCTAACAATTGTCTCGTTTTTCTCCCTCACAAAGGAAAAAAAAAACCTAAAGATTTCAAAGGGAAAACAAGTCCTCCTGTTACAGCTCTACCCAATCCAGCCAGGTGCGATAAGGCCAGTATTTCAGCAGATCATCTGAGCACTGCAGAATTGCTGACTGTTGTCAGAATGCCTTTTCTCCATTCTGCCTCCCTTTCTCTCCCGCAGTAAAAAGTCTGATTGTTTTCAATTACCAAAATACTAAAACCTGCAGCTCGATCTCTATGGGAGACTCATTGTGGCTGTCATTAGATGGTCTTTGATCTTCAGGAAAGAGAGAGGAGAGCAGAAAAACCTGGACTTACATGCTTGTCATTAGAGCATCATTGTTGCATGTTACCAAAAAGGAGGTCAGATTGGCTCTATTATTCTCTTCAGTTGAAATTCAGAAACCAAAACCCACACTAAGTGTGAATACATGTTCTTTCTTTTGTTCTCTAAGGGACTGAACACATACACAAACACGCATGTTCTTAACCTAGATCTCTCAAACAATGTCCTTCATCTATCTCACCTGACAGGTGATCACCTCCTGTTTTCCCATATCTGAACACCATATTGATCACTTGCTGGTGTACAAGTGCCTATCTGTATCCATACCTACACACACCTCAAAAAAGAAGGGAGAAGAAAGCACACATGATGGAGCAGCATGAAGATTTCGTTGGTATGCACTCAGAAGAGTCACATTATTTACAGGCAGTGGACCTGAGTGGATTTTCAGGAAACATTTATAGCGTGCAACACCCTCATGTATTCTGCATTTGCATCAGCATTGGGAAGAAGATGCATGAGTGATGCTTCATACCAGTGCAGAACCATGTCCCACGAACATTCCCTTGCAGGGTTAATTTACTAATACAGACAGAGACTACAGTGGAGGGGCCACTGGCACCAGTGGAGTTGGAAGAAGGAATCAGTAACCAGATGAACTGCTGCACTAATGCAACAATGAAATGTCATTAGCTCTGCCCAGAATACAAGTTAGTAGAAGATCTAGGTTTGAGAGCAGCAAGTGCATCTCGGAGTGCAGCTAAACTTTGTTCACATGGATAGAAAGAGCTATCTCTTCCTCTCCACCAACTTTTTATATGAGAACTGATCTGATTCCAGAACCATTCAAAACTCCATGACTAGCATATAGACCAGACCCTCTTCAGGAAAGTTTTGTTACTTGCTGCTAAGAGCTGGCCTGAGGTTCTTTGCAAAACATCTATTTAAACTCTGCCTGGATGTAGCAGGACTATTAGGTTTCATGGTCACTAAGCTTGTTCATGTGTGTCTGGTAGGGACATAGGCTACTTTGCTGTCTGTGTGCAGAACAGGGTGCTTTAACAAAGCATTCAACTATGAAAAAAAAATCCAACTATTTCTTACTAGACCACAATCAGCAGAAAGATCAACAGTAGATGGTTAAAGATCCTCTGTCCCAAAGGATTTGGGACTGGGAATTTGTTTTGGCCAATGCTTATGACTGGGCTGGAGAGGGGGAAGCACTTTCCTACCATGGTATCCTTACTGTCTGGGAAGTTCTAGAGCCGACATGCGTGTCCCACTGCTGCTACCGTCTGTCCCTTCCTGGTAGTCACCATGTTTCACACTGCAGACTTCCAACAGACTCTGGTGATGCAGTGCAGTCGCACCTTTAAATCCAGCAAGTGTCAGGCTTGACTCTGGCTGCCAGCATCTCCCCTCTCTGCACAACATGACATACCTCGCAGACCAGCACATGGTTCCCAATATGTCTATTGTTATAAGTCACAGCCCTTTGTGCATCAAGAATGTCACAAGATAGGGCAAGCGAGAACAGACTATTGAATTATGTCTTATGCCATGCACTGAAACAGGATATTTTTTATTGTAGAAGACACAGCAGGGACTGGGGTAAAGAACTGAAAGGGACAGTTGGGTTATTGTGACTCATTCCCTGCTGCTACCAGTACCTTGTCACATCTCTTAGTCGGAATAAGCCCTAACTCAAGAGTAGACTCTGGGAGGGCTGAGACATTTTTTGGGTGCATTGGTCCAAATACATCAATACTGCATAGCACTGCCATGGCAAACTGACATCTATGGATGTGCCTTGTACCTGGTAAACAGCAAGGCACACAGTACACTGCCAACTGCATATGCTCTCTCCATATAGATCAATATAGTCATTGGGAAAAATACTTACCAAATCCCTGAATGCGGCATGAATATCAGGGCGAAAATGAGAGGGAAGCACTAGCCACATAAACCAGGCAGAAAGCATCCCCCTACATGTCTGTTAATAGAGGGGAAAAAAAAAATCTTACTGCAAGGACTATCACAGGTTAAAGCCTACATGCACCTTGGACAATGACTGCATCTTCAAGAGTTAGATGTCGTCTGGACAAACACAGACCTTGCTTTATAATGTTTGCTTTACTCTTTCTCACAGTCTAGTTAGCTTCAAGATCCAGCATCAGGCTTGAACTTGACAATCAGCAATTTCCAGTCTACGTATCCTAGTAAACATTAGGGAGCACAGAGCTTAGAGGAGGAAAAAGGTATATATGGGCAGAGCCCAGGACCGAAACAATCCTGAAACTCAGTCTCAGCTCAGATTTTCCTTTACCATGTCTCATCTGCTATATAATATGAGGGGTGGAATGTTGAATTTATACAAGGCCCAGGATATGGATTAACTGCTCTTGATGACAGGCATCATCTAGCATTTAAAGAACAGTAGCTCTACCTACCAGTTTGTAAAGCCCTGATTGAAAGGATACTATCTGAAACAAAAACTAAGCCATGGTGTAACAGCTGGGCACAGGCGGCAGAGATGCATGTCTTTGCCATAGCAGGGGTTTTAGTTTTAACCTCTTGAACATTTCATTCTTTGTTACTGCCTTGCTTGAGACAACCACTTTCCTCTCTGTTTGTCCATCTGCAATTTTGCAGAGAAAGGAAAATGATCAGCAGCTTTTCTTTCATCATGAAACTTCACATTAAACTAACTTCTCTGAATTCTCCTAGCACATACAGTGTCCCTGCTGCTGCAAGATAAAATGTGTCACTGCTCCATCTGCTACTCATTTGCTGATGAGTCTGTACAGCAACATGCTGCTGAGCAGGATATTCCAAAAAAGAAGAAACTATGCAGCCCAACAGATCTGGATTTGACAAAGCCAGGGCCAGGTCTCATTAATCATTTTGCTGTGCTGCTTACAGTACCTAGTGGAACATTAGGACTGCCTCACCGATTCAATATTTCATGGTACCATCATACATTAGTTAAGACAACTCTTCATTTGGTGCAGGAATGGAGAAACAGGAGGCAGCAGGAGCTTCTCAATGCTAAATGATCCCTTATTGCAGTACTGCTGTGATATTCATAGGCAGAAGTCCTTAGTTTTGGGGCAAGGAGTGATGACAATCCAGGTGCAGAATGTACCCAGTTGTCACCCTCCTCCATACTGTGTTAAAGCTCTATCAGAAGATGCTGAAATTGTAAGACGCATGGTACTGAGGCATTGCCAGCTAGTTTGGATTCCTGCCCAGTGCCTGCTTACCAAGAGGAGGTCTTACCCCATGTTTTGGAGAAACAAACTGCCCCTCAACATCAGCCATGGGGCAAAATTCAGAGGAACATGGCAAGAGAGGTGCAACCGCTGGCCACTGTCAGTGGAGGCTTCCCACCATGGACAGAGATTGTGCAGGAGACTGGATGGATCTACCGCTGTTCTAGCAATAGCCAGGGAAACCTCCTGGGGAGATTCTGCCCCGGGGGAGAAGTGTCTACTTTCTTCTCTGGGCTTGCCCTGCTAGGGGCGAATTCACTAATGGAGGTAGGTAAACCTAAAGAAGCTGGAATGTGAAACATCCCACATCACCCTAAATGACCCCCACTGAAATCAGCCCCATCAATGTCCCATTGGCTCGGACAAAAATAAATAATGACTGAGACTCCTGCATCTCCTCCCCTCTCTTCTCTCACACCCTGCTCAGCACTGGGGACATACAGAGTCCTGCTCTCCTCCGGCAGCCCAGCTCACTGCCCAGCCGTCCTCTTACTCCATCCTCCCTGTTCTCTCCACGGCACCCCTCATCCTCACAGCCCTCCCACCCCTGGGTGTTCTGAGATGTCTGAACCTACAGAGCCCTTACTCAGACCCAAGCAGTGTAAGAAAATCTCATTCTCCTCAGAGGGCGGATTAGAGAAGCAAAATAAATAGTTTTTCCCTTCAGGTCATTCAGGTCTGCCTGACTCTCCAGCCAGCTGCATCTGAGTAAGACTGCTCCATCACTTAGGGCCTGGGGAGGCCTCTTAACCTGTTTTTCCCCACAGAGGCAGCAATACACACCCAGGACTGTGTCCTCTTTATATCAAATTAACTGGAAGCCACACTTGAAAAGAAGTTTCCTAATAGCCATGTCCGTTTAAGTATTTTTTTAAGATTTAAAAACAAAAAAGTCAATCTCTAAAACATAAATGTTATCCTATTTTTCAAAATAATTGAGGGGAGGAAATTATTATTATTTGCAATTAATTTTCATTTTTTAAACCAGCTGCAGTCAAAGAAATGCCTGATCTGTATTGAATTACAATCTGCCTTTGAACTCTTAATGTACAGCTCTTTCCTGTACTTTACATAAATAATGTTGTTATAGTACATGCCCAGTCACAAAGGATACAAAGACAGACAGATACAAGAAAAGTGAAGAATCTGAAAGTAAGGTGATAAGATTTTCAAGGCAGAAACACATTTTTCTACTTACCATTGCCTAAGGATAACACTATTGGAAGCACAAAGACATGCAGCTCCTCATGTTTGACGAAAAGTTTACTAAAAAAGAAGAGAAGAAGAAATTATGACATTTCCCCCGACTCTTTCCAATTTGAGTCAAAGGAGAAACCAAACGTGCCTAATGGAGAACCAAGGCAGCTGCCTTAAGATACTTTCTGAAATTCAAGTTTTTGCTGAACAACTATGTGGTGAAGTTACAGTCCAGGTTGAAGTTGATAACACAGGATCCTTAAATTTAAAAAGTCATGTTTCTAAGATAACTGATAAAGAAGAGCCCTAAAAGGGAACTGTCAAAGAGAAGCTATTACAGTATACTACAATTCCATTACAAACCTGATGATCTGACAAAGGCAAACATCCCTCACCAATAGAGAGGTGTGAATAACTCATCTTTTTAGATCAGTGATTCAGCTGGGGAGAGAAAAATACTTTAGGTAGACCTGAAGCAATTTATTAAATTTTTTTTTTTAAATACTTCTACATATATACAAAAATGTGTATGTGTATATATACATTCAATAAATGGTAACAACTTGTTTTGGCATGAACTACTCATTTCATCCCCAAATGATTTTGTTTCACTTTGCAGTATTTCAAATAACAGCAAAAGTAGAACAGAAAAGTAGTGTGCCGTTGCCAGCTGCACACTATCACAAAACCAGCAAGACATCGTATCTGCTAATTCAGCTAGGGAAAAATAGAAAGAAAAGAAAAATCTGGAGACATATCCTTTTTCTACCCAGCTCAGAACAGAGTTTCAAATCTGTTTCTCAGGATAGTTTTTTGAGCACCAAGAGCTCTCTGGACCAACTCAGTACTGTTGAAAACGGTCCACTTTGTGATCAACACTGGAAATTATTGCTCAAGTCTGCAACATTATTTTTAAATAAAAATCAGGCATTATATGCAATCTCCTATTGTAGCTGTTCTTTTCTTTATGAAATATTTACGTACCTCTTAGTGGTAAGGTGTTTGGTGACTTTATAGCTCAGAGGTTCAAGCATTCACATGGCACACAAGAACAATCCAAGGTATTTTACCATAGCTATAGTAAACACCAGACTTGAAAAACTGGGCCTAATTCTAATCAGAACTTCCAAGCTTGAAAATTGCTTTCGTTAAATTTAACTGGACTCGAAGCAAAATACCGATGTATAAATCCCAGCCTTTATAAATGGCCCCACTGCTGTCACTGTACATGGAGTTGCTGCAGGACAAACAAAGGAATCTCCATCTTGATCCAGAATCAGGACCACAAGCCTGTTTTGCAGGGCTTTGCCATCCCAAAAGCAACCTTGGCCACAGCTGGAAGTTTAGCTATACCTTCCAGTGAGGACTGATACCATAAAGTTAGTCTCCTTGTCCTAGATCTCATGATTGCCTCACGTATGCTGCTTCCAGCTCTTCTGCAGTCATACTGTGATTTAACAGGCTCCTCCAAACCCTCCAAGGTAGCAAAAATCTAGCAGCAACTACCTGAAAACTTCAAGACCCCATAACAAGGCAGTAGACAGGGCTAACCCTGGTACATTGAACGAACCAGGGCAAACAAATAAAGCTGCTCTGCGAGTCCTAATTGCTCATTACCAAGATCCAAAGGAGAGCAAATTTGGATGGCTGTAAGCAGCAATCTCTTGTTACTATTCCTCCAAGCAATCACTCGTAGTCAGCAATTACTGCACCAGCCTCACCCCCTGTGACACTCCCCTGGGAACTCACGTACTAACCACGCTTTCAGCCACTTCTTAAAAGCTGCAGAGGGCAGTGAATTTTGTTGACTGGCCACTTAGTGGTTTTTTAGAGAAGGGATATTTTGTAAAAGAAAGGCTTTCAAAAGTAGGAGAAACGAAGGGTATTTATAAAAATAACAAGAATCCTTCCCCAAGGCATTCTGAATAACACATTCCCAACCACCTTAAGTTTCAATGCCAGCAATGCATGGGTCGATGAAGCATTGAAAAGGCACACCCCTCTCCATTATTAAAGGGTAACTTCATTTCTGATGACTTCAGTGGAGTGACAGTGAGTACATGATTAACTTAATATCCAGAGAACTATGCACACTCCTAACACTCCAGAAGAATCAAGCACTTACAAGGTGGAATGAAGGTGAAGGAATTTCAACCACATGTTGAAAGGATGGAAAAGTTACTGACAACTGGAAGCAGAGTTATATGGTGAGAAAAGCTGGGCAACAGTAAAAATCAGTGATAGTACTAACTTGCCAGCAGATCTAACAGCATTTCAGGTTGGGTGTGTGTTCTTGCACCAGTTAGTAAATCCTTTGGTCTGCGTACTGTTTCCCCCACATTCAGTATGTGCTATTTGTTTCTTCTCCTCATTCTCAACCACAAATAATTTCTGGAGAAAGGCCTAATCAGTCTCTGCTGTCTTTCAAAACCCAGTATCAGCTACAGACATCTCAATGGTTGGGATTTATAGCAAAGAAACACCTCACAAAGAACAAGATGGGCTTCTAAGAAATAAGGCAGAGATGCCATGCTTTAGTTTGACAGATTTTTTGAGAACCATATACAAGAGACAGTAGCCCCAGCACGAATCTGAGGCCAGCTGCATAGGTTACTATTGGTACCAGCAGCACTTCACTCTGTCAGGAGCCAGGCATAAATTTGGGAGACCTCTCTAAAATAATACTGGTGAACTGCTGTTTTCACTCTGGAAGTTAGTGGTGGGGTCTTTTTGCTCTCAACTGATGACCAATACCATTTGGATGGGTAATGGACCCAACGAGTTCTGCAGCCGTGTCCTTGAGGACTTCCTGCCCCAGCAGTAAAAAAGCTGTCTCCTAGTAGCAGTACTGCATTCACAGAAAACCTTTTCTTTCCCCTCAAGTCTTTCTAAAAGTTCAAATTCTCATCTAGTCCTTAATCAGAGCTGTAACAGCTTTACAAATCTAAGACAGAAACTCTTGCTTTCATAGCTAATACAGTTAGCTTTCAAACCTCAAAAGCCCACTCACAAGTCTATTTGTTCCTCATTCTCCCTGGCTGGGATACATTGATCTGCTAATCTTTCAAGCTTGCAGCAACCAAGGCAATACAACTGTACTTTCACCTAATTTATCATGCTCCTTTTGTCGTGGCCAGAGCTTACATCAGTTTTCTTGCTTCCTTCCTGCTCTGTCCCTTGAGTCCTTGAGCCATCCTACAGGGTCTCATTAGCTTAATAACTTTAGAGCAAAAGGATTCTGTTCCTGTAGGTTTTGCTGGAGTCTCCCTGGTTACCCACAGACCTCCTGAAAACCTGGACTCACAGAGGAAATCCCAGTCATGGCATGGAGCTTCAGCTTAAATCAAGGAGAACAGCCAGTTGAATTAGCAACACATTCTTTCCATAATAAACACACTTTTGTCCAGGGCATCACACTTTCCAGCTTTCCAGCAGGAAAAAATTTATGTCTGGATTTCAACCCCAGAAAGATCTCCAGCTCAGCTGCCACATGTCCACACACTCCTACCAGAGCCACTGAGCCACGTGCTAAGCTGTGCAGAATGCACTGAGGTCCAGTCTTTTGGGAAGCCTCAACTTGCCCTCAAGGGTGACCACACGTCTGAACACTCACAGCTCAGACATCCCTATACCTGTGGTACATGAATTGCCCAAGCACTCTTCTCTTGCATGTCAGTAAGTCTGCCAGGCCCCAAATTTTGCTTGATGCATCTGCAGAGGATCTCTGTTCAAGAGAAATATGTGCATTCTGATGCCACTTGAAAATGCCACACGTGCCCTAATGCAAACCACAGGCTCTGGAGAGTCAGGGTCCCCTTGCTACTGTGGGGCTGGAAGGGGCAGTGCTCCACCAGCAGCTTTGTGCAATAGAGCAGGCAGAGTGGTCACCATCTGCCCTGCTTGCTTCCTACCCCAGGCAACTGCACGCTGTGCCCATGCCTGGGGCCAGACCTTAGCAGGCCCCTTCCAGGACTGGTTGTGTTCCTCCCTTCTCACAGACTTGTGAAGAAGTGAAATCTCAGCTGTTGGGGGGTTGGCGAGAGGAGAAGGGTTTCTAGGTGAGAAGAACAGGCCAAATGCTCTCTTTCTATCACCCTCCAATGTGCCAGCTTCACAAACCTGCTGACAGTCCTTGAGAGCTGGTGACATTTTTCAAAACATTGACAAAAATAGACAAGCACTTCCTCCTTGCCATTGAAAAAAACTCATCAACTATTTCCACAAAGCCCTTCTGCTCTCCACTCTTTCTTGACCACCTTCACAGCCGGTTCTTCTCTATCAAAACATTTATGTAGACTCACCCCATTCCATAGTAAAAAAAAACCTGTCTTCTAGGGAGCAGCTGACGCCCCAACACATTAAGAGACGCTAACATTTTAATGGCAGCTCCCATGCATTGTAAATTCTGGTCCTGTCCCCTTACACAAGAAGTCCTAGTGACTCCCCACGAAAAGATTTACTTGGGTGAGAGTTTAGTGTAATCATTTAACTAATGTAAATGAGGCCATTAATACCTGTAACTGACACTGGAAATAAAGTTAAGTGCTCATTGAGCTCATAATTTCAAATTAAAAGGAAAAACATAACTCATTGCTTATATCTTGGCTTGCTGTTAAAACACTTTTGTGTTTTACATCCATTGCAGTTTAGCAACACTAATAAATCAATGTATTTCTGTAACCTGAGTACACACACTTGCTATATATACAGTGTCCTTTAGCAATATGCAATAAATTGAACTGAGTAAGTGTAATACCATTATTTCTTTTTCTTTATAAAGATATATTTATTTCTGTACTTCTTATACTGATCTTTTAAAATCTATAATTAAGCCTCTGTTGGATGTAAATGTATCAAGATATTTATTCTAGAGGGGCAATCCAAATACTACATTAGCAGGGATTAATATGCCCATTATGAGCCATTAGTTGGCCTAGGAATAAACTTGCAAGATGGGAAGCATTTTAGCTCTTACTCAACTTGAGCTTAATATATTTACATTCGGCATATCCCTACATCCCCTGCAGAACCAGAACCAAAGTTGTTGACCCGATTAGGGGCATAAAATCCAGCACCTTGAAGGATGAAACTCTCACAGATAAATTATGTTATTGTGGCAACTACTGTGGTATGTGTGAATAATCAGGTATGACGAGTAAAAACACACAGTTCTACTAGAACCCCAAATCCAAAACAATTGACATTGAACTCTTACTGGGGCTAGGTCTATTTTTGAAATACGGGCCTTCTTCCTAAGCTCCTCAGAAGTTAGCTTTGCTCTGTGTGGCTCAGATTTTGAAGAATTCTTCCTGTTTCTTATGTCCCTCCATATTCAAGTAGCTCCTCTCAGGCAAGACCTAAGCAGTGGGAGATACACTCACTCCTTGTTCCCTTTGCTAACTAAAAGGTCACTATGCAAAGCCAGAGCTGTACAGAGCATAATTCTGTAGAATTCATTAAAAGCACATGAATTCTGCTTTCCAACTAAGGTAAATGAAGCTTTAGAAGCCTCCAAAGACATCATGTGCAAGCAAAGGACGAAGTCAGCACTGCAAGAGTTACAATTGAATTGCAATTTCAAAGACCCGCTAGTGCCTTTGCATTCCTAGGATCAGCTCTATGTACTATCTAGCCCACTCCAACAAGTCCAAGAGCATACCTAAATCATTAACAGTGTTATCTGTCTTTAAAATAAAAGGTCACAAATAAAAGCTATCCATGCTGCAAGCTCACAAACCTGAACGCAACATTTTTCAACTTCACATGAGCTGGTACCATATTCTGGCACTAGGGAAAATAAGGAAAGTCATGCTAGTGACTGAACAGCTATGAAGCTGGGTAGTCAAGGAGAGCCAGGAATACATCAAGATTGTCTTTCAGGCTAGAGAGCACTGGCTCCATTGGGATTCAGCTCTCAGTACTTTATTTGGGTTTAGTGATATTTTGATAGGTTCCTCAATATCATTGTATTCAGCTTATGTCAAACCCTATCCGCTATCGCTCCCTGTCTGACTCATCCACAACTGAGCAAGAGACTCAGAAAAAGGGAGAGAATAAAATGAGAGTTGTGATGTTGGAACCTTATGATGCATAAAGTGTCATCGTATAATTATTACAATACTTGTAAAAAACACTAAGTTAATATAAAGATTTTCTTAGTTGGAAAGAAACAGCATGAAGTTAACACCTGGCCTCATTAATATGCATGTCAACCTGCTTTCAAGATAAATAACAGCATTCATGTAAACCATTTAACATAAAAGCAATCACACAGAGACATACACAATCCAATTCATGCCGAGGTTTTAATTTAATGTTTAGATCACAATTTTAGCTGTTGAAATTGAGCATCAAAAATAAATAATAACCAAACATGAATGCTTACTTGAGATTTGGTTTAATCTTCAAGAGATATACCGCCTGGCAGAGGTGGTCAACAATTTGAGGCTCATGGCAAAAATATCCCCAAAATCCAGAGGTTCTGTAATTTGAAGAATTGTCTCCAGTTTATGGGAAACTAGATTACGGCTTCCATTTCTTCCCTCTTTATACCAAGACTACCCGTATTTCTATGAATTTCTTAAACTTCCAGGATTAAGAAACTCTAAATCTTCTTAGAAGTGGTCCCCCAGGAGGAAAATTCAGAAAACTCAAGATATAAATCAAAAAAGAGGTCCCAGATCTCTATCAAATAAAAGCTTCAGACATCCTCCACTATTCAGTTTGGACTGACATTCAGAGTACTACGACCACAGTCAAGAGAGACATAGTAGTATAATGTAAGGCTTAGTCTGCCCACAGCCAAGCAAGGACAGGCATGGCCAAGAAAGGGGACACTCCATCACTGGGACAGGGCTTGCACCATTCTTTGATTTCAACTATAGACCTTATTTTTCCATCCTCAGGTCAATGCTGAGCATCAAGAACTGCCAGAAAATCCACATGAGACCTAGAGCTATGGGCTTTGTCTTCAGCTCCTGGGTAGTTCAGCCTTCCATTCAAGGAGGACTAATTTAATCAACCCAGTGGGCGGCCAGTGGGATGAGAAAGACAAGTGCTTCTGACTACTTGTGATACTCTGACCCAAGCAGAAGGGAAGCTCTGCAGGTGTTGGGCATCCCTCCATTCCTGAGTCCTATCATAATATGCCCTAAAACCACAGAAGATGGCAGTGACAGTGAATTGGGCGGACCCACTCCCTGATTATATTCCTCTCTGTTACCTTCTTTAGGGATGCTACTTTCAGCATCATCTTACCCCTCCTAGAGACTTTTCCACAGGAAGGATGACCAGTCAACAAAAAAGGAAACAGAATACATGTTACCTCAGCAGTTACCTCCAGAAAAGCTATTCCTACTCCTACTGTCATCTCTCAGACTCCCATCTCCAGTGAAGAGATCCAGGAAAAATCAGAGCAGATATTATTCATGTCATACTTAGCAGTTCCTTATGATCAAAATCCTATACTAAAAAAAGTCTCCCACCTTATAGCTTAGTCAGAGAACAGATTTTATTTGCCTCCCCAAAGGCACCTTGAATGTTTACAAATTCTGACTTTTCAATAAAACACCCTTCTCCCTCAAAAAAACCCCCGAATTCTCTCATACAAATAAAGTGTATTTTCAGTGGTTTTGTGTTAAGCCACAATTAATGACTTGCATACTGGCATAACGCTTAACCTTATCCTGCTCCTACACACCCTGACTCCAATATTTCTATCCTGACACTTACCATAAAATTCTTCTCTCCAGTTGAAGAACTCGACAAATTGCTGTGATGTACATAAAGGTAATAAAGAGCTGGCAAACTTCACATTCACATTAAGGTAGCCAGCTATCTCATAAGCTTTTGTTTAGCGGTGATTGATAGACCATTATTAACAAGCAGAAAAAGATGCTGTAGCAAGTCATTTAGTCCAATTCCACTCATTGCTTATATTCATTGAGGAAAGATGAAGATCCACAGACCATAGCTTGTCCATAAATAAGACTGCTTATATGAGGTCAGAAAGCCCTCATTAACGCAAAGCAAGCTAT
Organism: Cariama cristata; assembly: GCF_000690535.1. Classification (NCBI taxonomy): domain Eukaryota; kingdom Metazoa; phylum Chordata; class Aves; order Cariamiformes; family Cariamidae; genus Cariama; species Cariama cristata. Next base: position 36,287 of record NW_009608838.1, read on the forward strand.
GTAGCTCCAAAATGAGCAATCAGAAGAGAAACTTCTGCGTGCATGTTCTTGCACTGGAATGTTTGCAAATGGAACAAAAATCATCCTTGAAACCTCAACTCACCCAAAAAGAGTCATAACTCACCAGGTCCATGGTATATTTTTTACAACTGTCCAATTAAGCAAGACGTTGCATTAAGGCCAGTCAATAAAAGCTGCCATGACAACAAATGGCTGAACCTATTCAGAACGTTTGAGTAGCTATTCAAACATTTTAATCAATTCTGTTTGATTAGCAAATATATGACTTTCCCCCCACTGACAGACTTGGCCTGTGCATGCTACCAATCTGCACTGGGCAAAACACCCCTGTCTTCATGCAGCGGCGGAATGAAGCAGGCTGGAGACAATAGTAACAGCACCAGCAGTAACTTAGAGGGGCCAGCCTGACAGAGTGGCTGTGCATCCAGTCTTCTCATGGCTCCTAATTCTCCTGTCATACCATGCCTCATCATCACTAAGCATCAAGCACAGTCCTAGTATAAACACTTCTCATGTAGGATCAGAGGCACATGGTCTGAATTTGCACATTGGGTTTTTATTTTATTTTCCAGTTGCTTCACATCGCATTTCAGTACCACTTCTGTATTTCTGTTACTGCTCTTGGAGCTGCATTGTCCCTGTGTGATGCTACAGCATCTAAGAATGATCTGTTTGCTGAGCCTCAGGCCCTTAACTTTGGGAAACAGTCAGATCCATTTGATGTACTAGCTAAACATTGTACTTCTGAAGCCTACATTAAAAAAATTTATGGAAATCCCCTTACATTGGATAGCTTGGAGTACTGCAATGTGTTCAGTGCCAAGTGCTTACACACAGAAGAACAAGCAGATGTTGGCCTAATTCTTGACATGCTGAAAGCTGAGATATTCACATACATTCTGAGCATATGACACTGTGGATTTAGCTAGTGAGGAACATCTCAGGAATAAGCTCATGAATTTAGATCTTTTGCCTGGTCACAGTCACAGTCGGGCACTACATTTCACTCTGTACAAACAAGTCCTTATTTGCTCACCCAGAAACTTGAAGGGAAAGTTTACTGTGCAGGGTATTTCAGTCCATTTGACTAAAGCAGATTCATAGATTTCAGATGAGCAGGAATCTTCTTTATTGGCTCTTTCTTATCAGTCTGTACTTGATTTGTGATGTGGACTACAGAGAATTTTCACTGTTCTCACTACTTTTTCCTTCAAAATTGAAAGTTTTAATGAAAGATACAACATGAGAAAGGAAGTTTCCACTACATTTTGTACCTAATTTTCAGCCCATCCTATATCCCACCCAAAACATACCCAAACACAGTGTCAGAAAGTAGTTGGAAATTGTTATATGCACACTGCTGAGAGAAGCTCAGAATTGTCTTGTGTAAGAGCACATCTTTATGGAGCAGACAGATGGATCTTGCCTTGCCCTTGAGTGTGCAAGCACTATAACTGCTACCAGCCCAGCAGCTGGAAGGTCTCAGGAGACAACGTAGGACAACAGAGGAAGCCAAAAGAGAGCTCTGATGGGTGGCTGCCTTCTTCATATCTTATGTCAAAATCTTTAACTACTGGGTTACAAAACAGATAAATTCTTTGTTCAAGACTGCTAATACAGTCTGTAATCCATGGGATAGGGCAGTCAGCTTAAAGACTGTGGCAGAGCTAAGGATGTATCTGGACCACTAGTTCACATTAAAACTGCAATACCTTAATTTTTGCTAGAATTTTACCTTGGGGTAACAGTATAAAACACTCCAGTTTTCCTCAGAAAAGTAAGGCTGTGAAGAAAGGAACTCTCATCTAAGCTGTTCACAGGGATTCTTCAGGGAGAGAAATGCTTTAAAAGGGAGAACTAGAAAACAGCTGGTCCTTTTACTCTAAGACATGGAATTAGAACTACTGCAGCCCTGGCTGAGGAAGCAATACTAGAGGGGAGTGATCCTACTCTCTTTTGTGTGTACCTCCCAGCCAAACACCTTATTGTTATGCCAGGATGGTTGGCCGTAGATCCAGCCCCCTGTGCTCTTCACAGCTTTCTGCATCTCCATTGCCTAGGGACAGAACAGTCTCTGCTCCCCCCAGAGAACAGTCTACAATTCTCTGCGCATAAACGGGACAAGGGACAGCTCGCTTGTTTACTGCGGGCTAACAGGAGAATCGGGCTGATGCTGGCCCTACTCTCATAGGCCTTACACGTATAAATAGTCAAGCCCTCTGAAGATGCCCATTATTGCCGAGTCTGGAGAGCAGCTAATTTTAGTCAATAGCAGAGCTTTTAAAACAGAAATTCTTCATCAGCATAGCCCTTCAATGCTGGAAGATAACATCTCTTTCACCTGAAAGACAGACTTACATATTGTCTGCTCTGCATTACTGCTCTGGGGATAGTTCACTCAGATCCCTCTAGCTGGCGTGCTTTAAGCTGTCAGCTGCTGGCTGCACCATAACTCCCTACTACTGAGTTAAATCCTCCAGAGTGGTACATTCTCTATGCTCTACGCTTCCTGTATCTGCTTCCGCTCTCCTCAGATCTTAACTTTGTTCTCTAAACTTCGACCCACCACAGATCAGGCCATGAAGTGTCAGAGAGATCCTTAAATATGAATTCAATCTCTTCCTCCCACATAACCCTCACCTGCCATCACCTCCCTGAATATAGTTACCTTCACTGTGTCTTCTCAATCCTTTACTCACACTTTGGTCTTTTATAGGCTTAGTAAGAAGCAGATCTACTTTGAAATGTGGTTCCTGAAATTTTTCATACAATTCCATGCTTATTGTCTCTGAGTGACTCCAGATCAGCCATGTTCAGTTCATAGGGGGAACTGGGGAAAGAGAACCAAACTTGGCAAAGTTTCTGCCAGCTCAAGAGTTTGGCTGCTATCCTGCCTTCCTCAAAAGGTTCTGCAGGATGAAGTGTGCATTTTGAACAGCTCCCTGCAGAAAAAGTAGCACTGTTCTCTAACCTTGTCCACAGGACTAGCAGGGCCAAAATCCAATCCAAATTGAGTGCATCACTAAAGCCATTGGATCTGATTCCATAGGCAGAGGGAACAGATCCAGTGCAAAAAAAAAGTCATGCATTTACCAAAGTCCTCATGCTTTAAATTCACAGGATGTAAGCCTTTTATTTTCACGCAGTGATTCTCTCACCCTGACACTAGCTCCCCATCCATCTTCCCGCCCTTTCAATGATGTTACCAAAACCAGTGCCGATATTAAAAGCTGTCTATAGATAAACTCCCCTCCATGTCTGGTACCTACCTCTTCCTCAACCTGCTCCTTTTTCTCCTCTTCCTCATCCCCTGCATGTTTCATCAGTGGAGGCTACAGTTTTAGTGGTACCACCGGCTAAACCGCCTTCCAAGTCACTGAGCAAAGCTGTAGGAGAGCAGCAAATGTACAAAGTTTTCATGGATCTCCATGTGAAAACTTAGTTCTTTTTCCTTTTGAGTAATGTCAAGACCTGGACACTGCATTTTTGCAATGCTAAGGGGTCAGTGGGCCGTTCTGAATATGAGACCATGATCTCATGAGACGCAAGTTCTTCATGTTGTTAAGCTGAAAACAGTTTTCCAAGCCACTGAGAACTAACAAAATTGGATGGAAACAAGAACTGCACAAGGCTCTCAGGGCAGACAGAGTCAAGGGGCTTGCAGGTTCTGTGGTGTGCAATTATGTGCAAGGACTGTTTTGGGCTCAATAGTAAGGACACAATTCACTAAGTAAGCTTTCCTTGGGCACAAAAGAAGGACAATGCAGACTGATATAAAGCTACAAAGAGCTCTAGAGGCATATGGACACTAAAACATCAGGCACTGATGACTGGCAAAACTGAAGTTATCAGCTGCAAACAAATGAGAAGAAAAGCAAAGGGGTAAAATAAATAAAAGATAATGCAAGATGTTCAGACAAATAATAATAAAAAATTCAAGTCCAGAAAACACATGGGGTGCTAGGAATGAAGCAGTTTGAATGGCTCAGAGGGATGCAGCAGCCAGGCTAATTTATTGAGATAGCAAAATGACATTTTCTAAAACAAGCTAAATTAATTATTTGCCTCAGCGCCCCCAAAGAGGAAAAGAAGCTGACAGAAAATGACACGTCATATAATTCTCAGGGTGACAAGGAGGGGAACTAGCAGAGATGCAAGGGTTGAGGCCTATATATCCCTCCTGTGCTACTTGGCTGCCTAGGGCAAACCCTTTAGTTGATGAATACAGACAACATAGCAATGACATGCCAACAGTGCTCTGCGATGGGGAAGGGTTCTGTCTGATCATTTTCATGAAGCTCAAGACAATCTCTAGGTCTGACTCTCCTTTGCCACAGCCTTCATGACTTCATTTCCATCTGCACAAAGTGAGTATGAAATTCTTCCAAATAAGAGTTTTCCTTTTTTTCTTGGTGGCAGCTCAACACTTCCTCTTCACAGGTATAAATGTCTAGACAAGGTGCAAAGAAAAAATTCCAGCAGAAACTCATGTCGCTGTTCACAAGGGAAACAGGTCAGAAGCCTTTTTCAAAGTCGTGTGATATTAACAGTGGGGAGACCCGGCCTTCGTCAAGCTACGTGCAGCCCCTGTGAGCTCTTGTTGCTTTGCTGCAGGGCAAAGGGGTTGCTTGCTTCCTGATACCTCAATGTAAGACAGACTTCCAGAAAAAAATCAAATTTCGATCGTAGGCAGTTTTTCCTCTCCGCATCAATGTTAGCTCCGTTTTTTTCCTTTTCATAACTCACTTCCATTACGAAATAGCTCCCCTTAGTGACTGAGGGTACCCATGCATGTATGCTGTGCAATGTGTTATAACTACTCTCTGTTACATGAACGCCTAGAGATTAGCGACTGCCTCCAAGGGCCTCCAACCAAGTCAACAGCAATATTCCCATTGCAAGGACATGATAATAGAGGATTTACTTAAGTATAACCTGTTCACCACAACTAAAACTGGGGTAAACAAACTAATTTTGATTAATAAAGAGGGACACATCAACCCACCAAAAAGCAGAATGCAAAATTCTTTGTCATGCTTTTCCAGATTTTAAGAACTACATTAATATTCAAAGCTTGAAAAAAAACCAACCAACAAACAGTAAAATGAGACCTGCACATACACCTGGCATTACTACTGTTTTACTTTCCATAAGCATAGAAAGACTTTTGGATACCATGGTATATAGATAATGAGATTGCAAGGTGTAATGTTATTTAGAGTCATTAAGAAGTGGAATTACAGACAAGCCTTATCAAGATCTGTTTAACCGCATAGGTAGAGAAATCTTGAAGAAGTGATAACATACTTGCAGTGAAGCTCTTGGAAGCTGAAATAATCCAGAAATTGTCTGTTCTTCTTGCACAAGTCTCATCAATTCATTTGTCAGCTGCACATTTTCTGCCTACAGTGAAGAAAACCACATTGTATAGTATTATCATCATACACAATGCAAGCAGGCATAGTTACGTATAGATAGATGAACTTGAGGGCGGGGGAGAGGGGGGAAAGTAATGGATAAGCTACAAAATTCCATAAATATATTTAAGCAAAAGAGCCTGAAATGAGGCTGTCTGAATTCCCCCTTTTCAGATGTCAGTGAGTGGGAAGATCATGACAATTGCTCACTTTAGACACACTCGAGAAGGTAATCAACAGAGAAGAGAGAGTAATAATGCAATTTAATTTAATATAAAGAGACTAGGATAAAAAATATCTCTCTAAACTATAAGTCCTTTCCCATTATGTTTCATTCTATGCTTCTAAAACAGCATGTGTGTGAGTCTCTGATGAGATATGAAATTGCAAAACTAAGCTACAGAGGTACGCGTAGAATTACATGTGAAACACTATAACTAAACAAGAGGTCATGCAAGACAAGGATAAATTTTTCCTGTTGACATTTTATAAATGTTCTTTTCACTCTGCAGAAAGTGACCTGCACTACAAGCTTCACAGAGTGACTGACATACCTGAATCTGCAATATCTTAGAACGATGCATTTGGGGTATCCGTAGCAAAGTGGTAAGAGACAAGGACGTTGTTCTAATTCCAAGTGACTGGAAACAACCTAGATGAAAGCACTCATGTCAGCATGTAAATAATTACATACACTGGCTTAATCCAAAGCCTGTTGTCTTCACTGGAGGACTCATTGAATCATGTTCTGTGAGTGCCGACACAATTTCTAAGTTCCTGTCCCAACATATTAAACACAAGCAACGTTTTCGGGCATGGTGTCTATTAATTATGCTGAAGTTCTGGATGGGAATAAACAAAGGGGGAATCATTTTAGTGCAATGCAGAAAAATCTGCACCTATTGCTTGGGGGATAGCAAAAAGGAAACAAAGTGTATCTTCAGTGGCCAGGGGTTTCAAAATCCCAGTTGTAAGTAACAAAAAATGTTTATATACATACTACATTTCAGATCTGTGCTTACACCAGAGGTAGGTGAGGCCGATTCCAGTATGTAAAAGTTCGTTGGTATAGGAAGCTATAGTAATCCCTAAAAAGAGATTACTCTAGGGCAGGCTAAGGAAGCAAAGAAACCACACTTTAACAGCACCCTGTACAATGCAAATCACTCCAATACAAAATGATCATTCAGGGATGACAAAAGTAGAAGAGACATCTGGGGCATAATACAAGAACATTGAAGTTATTCTGGGTTTAGAAGGTTTTAGGAAACAAGGAATCTAAATTCTCCTTCAAAGAAATGCCAGGCCATCCTGGGGTCCAACACATCCAAGTACCCTACAAGATCAATGAAGCTTTGCACACTCCTGGCTGCTGCAGATGGTACAAAAAAATCAGTGTCCAGGGACGTGAGGTGGCTCTTGTTCCCACAGAGCAAGAAGACTCTCTGAATTGATGTTTGTGCACAAAAATAGCTCTCAGCACAAGATCAGCTGGACTCCAGGCTAATCAATAATTTCAGGATGGCAGTGTGTAAGGGCACGTTGTGCTGGAGAGAAGAGTTGATCAATGCTTCATTACACTCTGGCACTTGATATCGGATGCTGCGGGATGCTCCTAGCTGCATGCATTAGAGTGTGGCGCTTTTTGCCACAACACAAAACTCTCAGTAAAAAGCCAAGAGGAAAAAGGGTCCATGGGTAACCTACTGGTCTGTCAATGGTTCTTGTCTCTGACATCTTCTCCAAGCCCTGTTGCTGTTTCAACTGTGCTAACAGTTGCTTTGTGGCAAACCAACTCCCTAAAAACACACAGTGACAAATTCTGGTCCTAGTATTCCCCTCCAGCTCCATCTTGTGGATGAGGCAATGGAAAGAATCATAGAATCACAGAATGGTTTGAGTTGGAAGGGACCTTTAAAGGCCATCTACCCAAACCCCCCTGCCATAAGCAGGCACATCTTCAACTAGATCAGGTTGCTCAGAGCCCCATCCAGCCTCACCTTGAATGTTTCCAGGGATAGGGCATCTACCATCCCTCTGGGCAACCTGCTCCAGTGCCTCACCACCGTCACAGTGAGGAATTTCTTCCTTATATCGAATTTAAATCTTCCCTCTTCCAGTTTAAAGCCATTGCCCCTTGTCCTATCACTACCTGCCCTTGTAAAAAGTCCCTCCCCAGCTTTTTTGTAGGCCCCTTTAGGTACTGGAAGGCTGCTATAAGGTCTCCCCGGAGCCTTCTCTTCTCCAGGCTGAACAACCCCAACTCTCTCAGCCTTTCCTCCTAGGAGAGGTGCTCCAGCCCTCTGATCATCTTCGTGGCCTCCTCTGGACTCACTCCAACAGGTCCATGTTCTTCTTGTGCTGAGGACCCCAGAGCTGAAGGCAGTACTGCAGGGGGGCCCCACTAGAGCAGAGTAGAGGTAGAGAACCCTCTCCCTCAACCTGCTAGTCATGCTGCTTTTGATGCAGCCCAGGATACGGTTGCCTTTCTGGGCTGCAAGAGCACATTGCGAGGTCATGTCCAGGCCTTCATCCACCATTACCCCCCAAGTCCTTCTCTGCAGGGCTGCTCTCAATCCCTTCAACCCCTAGCCTGTATTTATACCAGGGGTTGCCCCAACCCAGGTGCAGGACCTTGCCCCTGGCCTTGTTGAACATCCTGCCATAGAAATGCCATGACTGATCCTGTTGTCTTGCTTCTGATGTGATCAAGGCACAAGCTATAGGAAAAGTAAACCAAGGCGGTAAAAAGCGACCGTCTTTTGTATCTTCTTTGCCTTGAACATACAGGAATTAGGTTCTAGGTTCAGTCTTAATCTCTGGTCCCCTAGAATTTTCGCAGCTTTTCCTCCAAAGCTCTCCAAGAGACGTGGCTGAGCAGCAGGCTGAGAGGAGTTTGTGATAACGCACACTGGAAATGGGCACAGGAAAAAACAGCCAAAATAGCTCTAGTGAGTTTTACATACATCTCCGAGACTATGACCATCCCAGGAGAATCTTACTTCACTAAAGCACAGAAAGAATCCCAGTTCCCAGATGAGATTATGTAGTGATAATTCACTGGTATCTTGACCCTCTCTCTGGGATTTCCCCTCACAGAAACATCTTGGGCCACATGTTAAACACTTCTCTGCACCTTTCCAGTAAAGTGTCTGAGGTTCTGATCTGAGACCAGTGCTGCAGGATCAGACAGTCTAGCTCTGTTTTACCTGACTTTTGTCCAGCCTCGTATCCATGGGTCATAAAGGTAACACAGAGATGAGGAGAATCTGGAACTGTGGCTGATGGTGCAGGGGACAGTACGCAAACCAGCTCTCTCTTCCACAGCTGGGTTAGCCATGTAGTGTGGGCTCACTTTAGCAAGGCAGAGAAACATATGGGGTGCGATCCTCCATAAACTGGTGCCAGTTTCCTGTAGGTAGGGCACAAGCTCTTTTCTCCTAGTGACTTCTCTGGCCATCGCTGCATTCAAACGACATTTCCTGCATTCCCTTAAGGCATTGACACCGATGGAAAAGTGTTTATAATCCTCCTCACCAGTCTTCCATTATTATCCCACAGCTTATTAGCAATTTCATTATCCAGGATGAAACAGGAGCCCACTTGAAACGGCAGCTCCCAGGCACATTGGTAGGAGAGTAAAATGATGGATAGTTACCCAGGGGCGTAGACTGTCCACCAAGGGAACCAGCACACAAGCACTGGTTTGTAAAGCACTGTCAAACTAGAGGGCAATGAAAGAGGCAAAGTGAGGCCTTGCACAAATAAAAACCACATTGTTCAGCATCTTATCCCACAGAGCTACTTTCCGCTTAGTACAATGTAGTTTCCCTGAGCTGTCTGCTGAAACACAACTGGAGTGCCAAACTATTCCGACTTCATTATTTCTGTCCTCTCCACTCCTCCTTGCTTGTCAAACCTTCTTCACTTTCAGTAAACAGAACTGTTTGCACACCATGACACTACCTAAATTCTCGCTGCAAACAGAACCCAGGACCTGCAGTGGCAAAGGGTCTGAACCCTGGCAGGAAGGAAGGTACAGTTCCTGATTCTGGGCTCTACATCAGTCCAGCTCTCTGCCTAGAATCTTCACCTGAAGGGGAAGATAATGCATCTGCCATACATCTGAGGGAGGTTGCAACATTTGATGCCTGACAAGATAAAAGGCAGCTCTCAGCACAAAGTGCTGTTTCAAACGCATGCAGTACACATGCCATCAGATTACCTTTTGCAGCTGCCTTGCAGACAGCCAACTCAGTGCCAACAGCGGCAAACTGCAAGTTAAGAGAATTGCAACAGAGCATAGGATTGCATCCTACTGTACCTTGTTCATAGCCAAGGACTCTCTTAGCAGAGTTCCTTAGGTCAAAGGGCCTAAATTTCTGATGACAGAAGGAAAACAAGCCTGCTAACGAGAACAGAGGGCAACCAACTTTTGCTGGGGTCCCGAAATCCATCTCAAGTGTTTAAAACAAAGGAAACCATTCACTAGTTTGTGTTAATTTAATACTGTCAGGGGACAACTACTCTTCTGCCATCTTGTTCTCCAAGTATACCTTGCTGTTTTGCCTACAAGAAGAGAGAAATACCATCTATTGGCAAGTTCAGCTACAGAAATATTTCAGAGAAGCTGCTCTCCATGGGATAGCAGCATTTGCTCGGTGGAGTAAACAAGGAATAAAACAGATTTCTGTTTTGTTCTAACTGTCAACGAGGAGGCACCAAGTTAAAACCTCAGGTTTCTTTCTGATACGAATTTAGGGCTCTGAGTCACAAGCACTTTCAGGCTGAGTTGCGGCAGCTGAAAAGGTCAGGTATAAACCATCAAGAAAGGTTATCTCTTCAGTTGTTGCAGCCAGTTCCACACAGATTGTGAACTGCAGGCTTTGGCCACTGCATCTCCCAGTGTAGCATGTTCACAGGCCAGAATCGGTGGTGATTTACGTTACAAAACAAAGCTGTGAACTGTGAGGGCACAGGAACTGAACCATTGCCTGCTCCGCTACAAGTGATGCAATCTCTGCAGAGAAGCAAGGGCTGGCTGGAAGTATTACCTGACACCAATCAGCACAAATTGCTGGGTCTTGAGTCCTCAGCATCCTGGATTCCTGCAGCAAGTCAAAAGGATGCTGAGACCTTGACTGAGGTGACTCAGTCACCCTTGAAAATCAGCAGTGTCCTGAAATGCACAGAGATTTTTGCAAATGGATTTGATACACATGCAAAGCCTCCTGTGCTACCTACAGCCAGGTGCTTCCGGGATTCAGAAGTTATTTCCTATCCTTTGTGCCTGTTTGGCTGGATGCCCAATGGGTTCACCCTCAGTTTAAGGTGTCACCTCTATAAGAGCTATTCATACAGTCCTGTTAAATTTTATGTAAGATACACACCTGGATTCTACTAGACCAGTTATTTTTACCTTTTTCCTCCTTGGACTTTCTTTAGAAACCAGATACAACCTAGTGTTCATACAGACTGTGTAACAAGTTGTTTAGATACGGAAGGAAACATGCCCTCTGTTCATTTACTCTTGTTTTTTCTGAGCTACTACTGGTATGTGATGTCTGAAACAAGCTAATTTCAGCTGCTTTCCTGGGACACTGCAGAAAACCGTAACAAAGTTTTCAGAGATGACTAAAGCTCCTGCGATTACAAAAAGCAGGCAGGCAGCAGTGATTTTTTTAACACTGCCAAAATACACACCTACATGCAGACCACCACAAGCTCTGGAGACACATGGGCTCTACAATTAAAAGAGGGTTGGCACACAGAGGACCTGTTGGTCACATGCAGCAGCAGCGGCACAGCCAGTGGGTGAGACCCTGTGGCCATCCTGGCCCCGCTCCCCCGTGGCCCAGGCAGGCAGCTGGCAGTGAGGCTGCCCAGGAGAACAGACCTGGGTATCAGACAGGCTGTGCTTCCCACAGCCAGCAACGCAACTCATCAGAAACAATGGTGGGAGCTTGGGCTTTCCAAGGTCTCCATCGCCCGTCTGCTGTCACCATGAAGCTGAAAGCAGCGCCAGGTTAATTCAGGGGAAATCCACAATGAGCTTCCATTATCCATCAAAGCCCTGGTACTAACTTAAGATCTTACAGCTCACTAATACTGGCATGGCATTAGTGAGCTACAGAAAGCAATCACTTGTGAGCACAGAGCATGTTTTACAGAGAATCCCACTCCATTCTTCCAGCTCCCACCCTCCAGCCAGGGTGACTCCTGCCCTCTCACTCCACAGTGCCTCCTTATCTCCCTCCCGCTCACAACTTCTCTGAGCACTACTCATGTTATGGGAAGAAAAGTCATCTAGCCTGGAAGTTAAAACAATTAAGAACTTCAGTTGCTCCACGATATTAAAAAAGTGGACTCCGATTTATTGCAACCCATTCTCGGTCAGGCCAACAAACGACCCAACTCATCAAGCACCTATTCAGGCCAACGATATTTAACAATATTTCTTCCTTTCCTTTCCCTTCTCCTATCACAGAAGACTTGGAGAGGGCTCTGCACTTTTATGACTGTTTGACAACTATAGGTAGCTGATCTGTGGCCATTACCTCAGAAGTAAGAGTTTCCAAGCCAGTCTTTGACTTTGTGCACTTTAAGGTTTACCCTGCACCAAGTCTGTTGTATTCAGGCTGTCAAATTCAGTCAGCTGAATTCAGCTGATCTCTCCCTTTACTGATGAGCAAAAACATCCCCATATTCAACATTTTCATTGAATGCAATGGAATCCCCTAAGTTCAACTCCCCTTTCTATGCACTTTCACTGTCTCAGAAACAGCGTTGAGCTCAAACAGCCGCAGGAAGCGTTATTGATATATCAGGGATCTGTTGTGTCGCTAGTAAACTTCTTACGGCTTCCCTGAAACAGGAATCCTGCCGTAGACCAAACCTGATCAAGTTCTCCAGACCAGGACAACTACTAGCAAGCCCAGGAGAATCACACTGTAACAAGACTGGGCAGAGCAGGACAAGGGCTGAGAGGAATGAAGGGCTTCAAGCAATCGTGGGCATCTGCCCAAACAAGAGGGAGAGGGGCTGTGGAGCCTGGGGAAGGGTGGAACCCTGCTTAAGTCCACATGGAGCTCTCATCTGAAGGTGAAAGGTGTCCCATTCACTCCATGGAACAGTGCTAATGCGTTGTCAGACCCAGGGGACAAAGGAGATGTACAACAGTGTGGTCATGCTTGTTTAGCTGAAGATAGAGAGGCTGCCACTACCCACGACATGCATGCCTCATCATGACAAGGGGCAGGAGGGAAGGCAAAGGAAGCTGGAATGCAGGCTGCATTTGAATTGGGTTAGCTCAAAGCCTGTAACTATGTTAAGGAAAAGCCACACTGAAAATTTAACTGCATCCCAAAAATAAAAGATAAGAACTGCTGGAGTCCAACTCCAATTGCTGAACTTCAAAGCAAGGGGATTTCCACCTTGTTTTAAGTGAAAAGCTCAATAGGCTCAATCCAGCCACTTCCACAAACCAAGCACTGGCTTAACCCATCTCAGAGTGACAGATAAAGCTGGCTTCTAATGGATCATTGACCAGGGATCAACTGTCTCCAATCCTTGAACCCACAGTAAATGGTTAGTTCTGCATTGGAGCCCACAACCAAAGAAGTTCAGACAGTAAATCAAAAGCAGAAAGTTTAAACACATCTTCTGTTTTTATCACCCTGAGGTTCAGCAAAATTTCTTCAGTGGCATTTAAAAGTGAGATCTTTGTCATCCCATCAGGGGCCGCATAGAAGTGCAAAAGCAGGTAATTCCCTGGGCACAGAGGCATGTGCCACTGGCTCCCCTCAGGGTCCATACACCACATCTGCAAGGCAAGGACCAGCCCTACCCTTGGCCTGGCTGATGCCCTGTGTCCATCTCCCAAGGAGGCATCAGGGAACTAGGAAAACCCACCGGTGAGACACACCCTATTTTCAGGGACATCTCACTGGAGGAGGGAGCTTTCCTTCTCCTCTACTATATATATCCTGGGCAGGGCTGGCCTGTCAGGAAGTATTTTGACTTTGGGGTGGTTAGGTTTATGCCACATATATCTCAGCGGTCACTCAGCTGGCAAAGGATGGCAGACCCCTGGCTACAAATCTCTGTAATGCATCTGGACTCAAGACACAATCCTCGACAGAGGCAGGCTGGCTAGAGGATCGACTCCACTCCACTCACCTGGGGTACAAGATGGGCATGGAAAGGGTGGGTTTCAGCCAGAAGCAAGTCATCTCTCTCAAGAGATTCACTGTAACATTTACATGTGCAGAGGTTGTTCCAGCCCTCTACCACTCTGTCCCTCCACCTCCGGGACCTCCCCTGCACCCAAGCACAACTAATCTGCTCAGTGTCACTGTCAGTAGATAGGACTGGGCAGCTGAGCACACGTTGCTGCTACCATTTCACAGCCCTTTGTGGGAATCTGTCAGCATCAGTACAATCAGGTCTGGGGAATCACTATTTGTGTGCTGGCTTGCTTTGCTCCCAAACATTGGTCCAATTCAGAGAAGTGGGTATGTTTTTGATGGGGAGGTATAGTTGGATTCTTTCTTAAAATGCCTTTCTGTGCAGGAATTCATTCACCTTACCATTCCTGCAGAATAAAGTAGCCTCTACAACTCTTGCACCCATCTTATCAGTCGGCTCAAATAAAGAAAGTAAGCTTTGAGAACTTAAGCCCTTAATCATGGGGAACCCAAATGGCTTTTCAGGAAAATTCATTTTCTTGTTTATTTCAACAGAAAGATTTCACATAACTGAAGTGACACATCTGTTTGATGGATGCTGCCACAACACTCAGGCTTTTCACACTGAAGATTGATTGCTCCTAGAAATAGGTAAATGTCATTCACCTAAGAACTGGGATCCCAGCTTCAACGGAATAAACAGACCTTTCCTGCATCTACTAACCGCTGAAGCATTTCCTGGGCACAACAGACTCCATGGGTGCCAAAGAGAGAAGGTCACTGCACAAAGAGAATCTCAGAGCAGCAGTGGGTAGGAGCAGCAGCCAGCTTTGCTCACGGAGGTAAAATGACACTTCCTTGAGAGAATTCTTTTCATTCCCCCAGGTCTGGGATGAGTTTTAATTCAGAAGAATGGAGCAATGTTTATAAAACCATCACAGCACTGAAATTAACAGGGCTGCTCTTACATGCAGCAGATTTCCAGAATCAGATCCATAATCAGTGTCTTATTTGGAGAGAGTTCTGAATGGGGCAGATTATTTTTCTTAGTGCCTGTCTCTCTGTTGTTATCTGGCCCTCGTGCCTCAGCACTACTTCTGCATTCATCAGCAAGGCCAGTTAAAAATCACCTGAACTACCGTTTGACCAAGTGCTTATCTGCACAACTGCACAATCCATACCATCAGTTAGGGAAAAACAATTTCCCCTGGCTACTAGAGACAGCCTAATTACCTAATCTGACAGGTTATTAATGGTTCAAGTCAACAAAAAGTATAATGGATGCTGATAAGCACAAGCTGCCTGGACATTTGGCATGTACAACCCAGCTAAAAATCACTGCTGTGAAAAGCTGTCACTGGCCACAGGACTAAATTGTCTGATCTCTCAGGGTTTCATTTAATAAGTCTATCAACATGATAAAGAGACAAACTAGCAAGTTTAGTCCATTAATGAGGACTGTGAAATAGCCTAACAGGATAAAAGATATTTATGTTGCAGGTTAATGTAAAAATAAATCTCTGCTTCATTTCTCTATAATTACAACACCCTCCCCTTTTATAGGGCTACTTTGGGGACAAAAGTCATGTTATTGTCCGTACTAGGAAGGAGAGCAGTACACATAAGGGTTCACAAGGAAATGTGCAGAAAGAGTCAAGACAGAACCATTTTTTAAAGCATTGTCACCCCTCCCATAACTCACCACAAGTGCTGCACTATTTCATGGGTCTGTTTTAAAGACCCAATCACTAGATTCACCCGATTAGAATCTCAGGTTTTAATTTTAAAGAGGAAAAAGAGATATATCGCGTGCAGTTACTGACAGCAGTGCACATATGTGTATCCTCAACAGCTCCAAGCCAGAAAGCATACAAAAAGGAACTCATGCTATCAGTTATTTGTTGTCATCTGAGTTTTCCAACCCACTCTTGTAAGCATTTGGCACCTCTCTCCTGAGGTATAAATGCCTGGAGCTAGGAGCATTGAGGCCATTTAACAATGAAGAGAAAGAAACAAGTTTGTCCCATAGGCTTCAACTTCTAATTAGCACATTCCAACACTGACCATCACTGGAACAACTGCACCACAACAGCAAACAGCAGCTGGCACCTCCAGCACCCATGAGACAGGTTTTTCACAGAAAACTATTTAACTTTAATCTGGTTCATTGGCTTTTTTTTTTTTTTTTAAATTAAGTACAACATTTTTCATTCTGTTTTGTTGCTCCAATTCCCTGTGAGATCTTTCATCCATCAATTCTGCATGTAGTCCGCTTCTCAGCGTAAGCATCCATCCTCTCTTGCTCATGCAATGAAAGGGCTTAAGGGGGTTACTTGAGCAATCAATACTCCAGTAGATCTTGTGTATGTTTTGTGGCATGTCCCGTCATTAAACAAAACTTCACACCACTGAAATATTTATCTATCTCTGCAGATGCCCAGCAACATGACAGGAACACCTTGGGAAAATAAGAGAGGAGACACCTACCTCCTTAAGTGCACCCTGGATAACATGTTTGACTGACACGTAACACGAAGATATTTCAGTTCAGGATGTTCCACGTTTACAACAGCTTGTACTCCATGAAAAATAAAAGTCCCGGTGGCTCACTCAGTGCTTGCATTGCTTAGAACACTTTAGGTTAAAGCCCAGTTTATAATCCAGATAAAGCAACTATTGATTTCCTTGGATTTCTTTTTTCTGTGCCAGCAGTAAAACTACAGATATCTACATACTCATTCTGCAGCAAACTCAAACTCTTTAAACCACAGCAAAGGGAAATGCAAAGCAATTTTGATTGGAACTGCCAAGAGAACCACATCAAAATCAGAGCATTTCATTAATGTTAAAATCTTTCACCACTGTCATGGTTTAACCCCAGTCAGCAACTAAGCCCCAAACAGCCACTCGCTCACTCCATCCCCAGCGGGATGGGGAAGAGAATCGAAAGAGTAAAAGTGAGAAAACTCGGGGGTTGAAATAAAGACAGTTTAATAGGGAAAGCAAAAGCCATGCATGCAAGCAAAGCAAAACAAGGAATTCGTTCACCAGCTCTCATGGGCAGGCAGGTGTTCAGCCATCCTCAGGAAAGCAGGGCTCCATCACACGTAACCATTACCTGGGAAGACGAACGCCATCACTCCGAACGTCTCCAGCTTTATATTGCTGAGCATGACATCATATGGTCTGAGATATTCCTTTGGTCAGTTGGGGTCAGCTGCCCTGGCTGTGTCCCCTCCCAACTCCTTGTGCCCCCCCAGCCTCCTCGCTGGTGGGGTAGGGTGAGAGGCAGAAGAGGCCTTGACTCTGTGTAACCACTGCTCAGCAATAACAAAAGCATCCCTGAATTATCAATGCTGTTTCCAGCACAAATCCAAAACACAGCCCCTACCAGCTACTGTGAAGAAAATTAACTCTAACCCAGCCAAAAGCAGCACAACCACCTTCTCAAAATCATGATACATCTAGCCAACACCAATGGTTCACATTGCCCGCAAGACTTATTGGTGATATTGGAAGTTGCAGACATTAAATGGATATAATTACTGCCAACAGAGAGGGCAAGTCATGATATAACTTGCAGGATGTTATTAGCCTGGGCTACTACTGTTTAGGCAGTGGCAAAAGGTGGCTTCCCTGTTCTAACGTCAGACAAAACGACTCCCTCAAAACACCCCATAGGAAGTTTGGAACTCAGAAAGCTCAAGGAAAGCAGTCCACTGCTGTCAAGCAGGTCTACCTGGCTGAAACACTACCCCAACATGCAGCTGTTCTGCTTGAAAGATGTTTTCACACCCTGGACCACATTCGAACACTGCAAAGGAGGCAGCTGACATTATGGCAATGCAAAAAGGGTCCTTCCCGTACCAAACAGGGCTGCAGAATTTTTTAATTGGGTGAAAAAATTAGGCAGTGATACCATCATTGCTTAACACTTAAGCTATTATTGGGCCAAAAAGACAGTAATTCTATTGTGTTAGGTTCTGTATAAATGAGCTAGACCTGTCTCTCTTTTGTTATAACTGGGTAACACAAAAGTCATCAACTGTAACTACTACATAACTGCTCATCTGTCTGACGTTCCTCACTTGCCTCTCAGTATCTTCAAGATTAGGCTTTGTACCAGGCCATTACTGCAGAGTATCTGGGGGTCCTGGAGGCCCTGGGCACTCCCACATGTATGCATGCATGCAATAACGCTGCAGCCCATTGCAAAGACATGAAACTTACTTTGTACTGCCAGTGAAGTCCCCTTCAAACCAGGCTCCAGGGCCCATCATTGACACTGCACACTGCTCCACTATAAAGACAAAAAAAAAAAAAAAAGTAAATTCTTCAGTAAGTGCATAAACATTTCCAGCAAAAAAAAAAATTATTAAAAATGGTATTTTGAAGTCCAAGAAAACACAGCACATAGTAACCTGCAGTAACTTGGGGTCTTGTTCTCTAATGCTATTCCTTTTCTCATTTCTAGAGTAATAATGCGCATAATTTCCACCTATGGGATAAGGATCTTCGAACTTCTATCTAAATGTTTTGTACATTCTAAAGTACAAGAAAACTAACAGGACACAAAATGAATGCACTTTCTATTATTGCATTACAAACCTGCAGAAGACTCGAGAACATATAAAGGAAAAAATACACCAAGTGGCATGAAGATCTGCAGGAGGTGGCATAAAAACTTTAACCAGTATTAGGCAAATAGCCCTAAGCTGTTCTTCCATGTGCATATGTAAAAATCAATCAACAGAGCATTTATGTAACTGTATTTCACTATTCTGCAGTCCCTGGTTGTTTGACAGTTACAATACAGTATAGCATTTAGCCTTGCTTTAAAAAGCTATTTGCTTCAGGGCCGTGTTCTGATCTCAGAAAACCTTTTACTTTCATGCCATTTCAGGTAATGTCAAAACTCTCAGTTAATTCTGTTACAAGATGCTAAGGAAAACGTAGACACTCACCTTCTCCCAGTGTTACGGGCAGTTTTTCCCCAAACATTTTTCACGTTTCTACATCCACCACGAGAGGGAGCAAAGAGTTCACCTTCCTTAAATTCTCCATTCCAAAGAAGAGGTATAGATCAACAGTTCGATGTTGTCATTACCCGTGACCAAGTTCAGGCTAGGAGTTCACAAGGCTTTTATACCGCACACAGGTCCTCAGACAATTAAAAGGGTCAGGGTTTTTTCTTCGAGAAAGGTGTCGCCTCACATTCACACTGTGCAGAGCTCTCTTCAAAGCCAGCAGATGTTGCAGAGCTCACCTGAGGAACAGAGACACACAGAGTGATGCCACAGGTTGGTAAAATCAAGACAATCCTGATGGAAAGAAACCTGCAGCTTCATCACAGCAGTGTGAATAGGATGTTTGCAAGGAATTGGTAAGCGTTTCCAACCATATCGGATATGCATGTTGGGGCAGGGGACAGATGAGGAAAACTACACCCTTCTAACTGCACATACTGCTTTTAATGGCAGTGTACTGTGATTTCTCATTAAAACACTATCAGAAAATAGCTCCCTAAAAAAATCCCCCTAAAAAAGGTGTGCAATAACCCCCCGCACCCAGCCAGACTCCATACCTCAATAAATCCAGCAGAAGGAGTTCCCAGATCACTCTGTTACCAAATGCAGCGCTCTCTGATCGTTAAAAAGACAAGTCAGAGAAGCATTCCACAAAACAGTGCAGGAACCTCATTACAACTGCATCTGTTTTGTAGTAAACTTCTCAGCTATTAACAAATAGCTGTGAGCACACAGGCACACTAAAAGAAATGTACTGCTACAGACTTACCTATTGATAGGCTGCTTCACTTACAATTTTGTCAGGAGAACAGATGCAGACACCATGGATTTCTACAGTTATGCCTACTAAAATTTTCAGTGTATTAAAGTGGGGGTCAAATAAGGCTGAACATGGGCAATCACTTTATATACACAGAACTGCCACCACCTTTCCTACATCATTCCATCTCTCCATGCCTCAGCTCCTCATGTAAAATGATGGCAGCAGCAAAAAGTGCTATAAAGAAACAGGATGAAGCAGCAATCACTTACTCCAGTTGTGGAAGAGTGAGATAGAAGTAACACAGAAACTGTAGCAGAGCCTCCCTTGCGCATTACTACGTAGCTCACACTCTTCAAAGTTTAGTGACTTCGGTTCTTGTCTGTAAACACTGAAGTGAGTTGGAACTGGTCACAGTACCTGCAATGTTTGAGAAGAACTGGGTATCTCCATATTTGCATAAAGGAACCCCAGAGGACATCAGACAATACCGAAGAAGACATCTGGTAAAGATCCATTTCTAAAGTAGTCACGATAATTAACTCACCTACAGAAAAAAAAATTAAAAATCAGAAACAGATTTTTCAGTGCTCATTCTGAAGCAAACCCAAGTTTATATTTAGGGGTTAAAAAGGCAAAATGCTAAGTGTATATTTCATGGGTACAACCCATTTTACAATCACAAATAGGTAAACATCAACTGTGAAGTATTTTAAGCACAATCAGCTTTCCCAGAGATAATTTATTAGCAAAGTCCAATAGTCAGCAATGACAGTATGACTATTCCAATTTTGTATATGAATAAATGAGACACAAAGAAATGGTGATGTGTCCCAGTGGGCCAGCAGAGGAACCAAGAACATGGTCTTCCAAGCCTAGTCCAGCATTCTGTCCAGTTAGCCCCTACACAAAGTAATTTGGAAAAACGAGAGTAATTTTCACTCTAGGAATATGCAACTGTGATAGAGGGCTGACACTCTTCAGAAGGAGTCAAAAAGGAACCTTTAAACAGAGATATGAACTGGCTTGTTAATCTGTTATCTGGCACTTTGTCTTAAGAATACCAAGAAAAAAGAAATTGATATTGAGCTAGTTTTACTTATCCTTGGACTTGCAGGCCCCTAGGCTCTACCAGTTTTTTAAGTTTTCCTCCATAAATGCAAAGTCTAGAAACTTTTAGAAGTTAAAACATACATTCTTTACCTTCTAGAAGAGATGAGAGCCTCATATAATTGCGACCCCAAAAGGGGTGGCTTTAGCAGACCCAGTAAATATTACAATATCATAACAGCACTGCCAGAGGTACCCATGCAGCAAAGAACTCTTCACTTTTCACCTAGAGGGTTTGAGAAACAGTACATTACAGCAGCTGCTGAAAGAACACTTAGTGCAGTATGTTTAGGTTGCTCAAGGTCTCTCTCACAGTACTTTTATCATATGATTTCAACAGGAACCTCTTACAATCTCTTACATGCTTGCCCTTCATGAACAATCTCCTTCAAGAACCAAATGCACAAAGGGAAGACTGAGGCTCTCACTTTATCCGCCAGCATAAAATAAAAGGCCTGCAGAGGAAGAAAAGAACAGATATGAAATTAAGACTGCAAACAGATTTGGATGGGGACACAACAGAAGGGCATCTGCTCCAGGCTGGCTGGTCAGAATGAGCACAACGACAGCAGTGTCTGCCATTTCGACACAAGGGCTTCTCCAGAGTTAGTCAGCAACACCCCAATTCTTCTCTCATTTGTTTTCCAACTAATATTTTCTTGTGCTCTTGAATATGCAGCACAAAAAGGGAAGCTGATTTGCCATGTATTGTGTACACATTTTTTTCCAAGCAGTCAGATATGCCTAATCAGCAAAAAGCACTTACATTATTTTCACAAGTTATTAACTGAAATGAGAAACCAGCATACTGTGATTCCATTACAAAAGAGTTACTGCACTCAAGTGCAGCTGGTATAATACGTATAAATTGGCTTGAGAGAACCTAGCTATGCCAACTAAGGCTCCATCCTACAACATTCAGTCTTGCGGTTTCCCAGTATTCACAGGATTGCCACACATAACCTAGATCTAAATTCATAAAAAGAAAAGAGAGGTGCTGATCTTCAAGTTCACCCAGATCTTCAGGCAGCTGTGTAAAACAGAAATACAAGGAGATACCAATTGTATTAATAATAATATGAAACAATCTGGAGGGGAACACTGGTATTAAAGATGTTCAGCACCCTTCAGGATCTGGTTCCTAGAACACGAACCAAAGTTGACTCAGAGCTCTCATCAGAATCACCTCTCTTTATTCAAGTTCTGCACTTAAGTCTCTAGTAAGCAGTCATCTTCTTTCTTAAGGCCAATAAAGATCCCTGCTGAGCTGTCAAACTAACTCCTTGGACTTTCTTGAAGAAATTTTTCCTGTTAACGTCATCACATATTTTATCTCAGAACTTTCTTTCAATAGAAATACAGTCAGGCTTTGCTTTCTAAACCTAAATATTAAACTTCATTAAAATATATTTATGTATTTAAAGCACTATAAAGAATGCTGCTGCACATAATCAATGTGCCCTTAAAACAAACCAAGAAACATTTCAAGCACAGCAAATATTAGTCCCTGCCACACAGTTGCAACTCTGCTGTCATCCACAAACATATACGTGCTACATCTTTCAAACACTTTGTGGACAAGGTGAGCTTTATGATTCATCTGTCACATTTTACTTTGTACAGGAGCCAAAGAAAACCAAGAAAGCAGTAGCAACAAGGTTGGTTAAACATGAAATTATGAAAATGTCATTTAGATCACAAAAACATTTTTCAATGGCATTAGGCAGCAACTACAACACATGTTGACCAGCTGATGACAAGACATAACACAACTCCAAAATACCAAGTCAAAAGTCAGTCAGTAGTGTAAGTGTGACTTGCCTGAGGAAATCCAAAAAATATAGATGTGTGGTGGGTTGACCTTAGCTGGATGCCAGGTGCCCACCAAGCTGCTCTAATACTCCTGTCCTCAGCAGGACAGGGAGGAGAGACAGTAAGATGGAAAAAACTTGTGGGTCAAGATAAAGGTAGTTTAATAAAGCAAAAGCAAAGCCCATGCATGGAAGCAAAGGAAAACAAAAGATTTATTCTGTACTTTCCATCAGTAGGCAATGTCCGGCCACTTCTCAGGAAGTAGGGCTTCAGTTGCTCCAGAAGACAAATGCCATAATAACGAATGCTCCCAGCTACTCCTCCTTTCTCTCAGCTTTTCTTGCTGAGCAGACATCATGTGGTATGAAATATCCCTTTGGGCAGTTTAGGTCAGCTCTCCTGGCTATGTTCCCTCCCAAGATCTTGCCCACGCCCAGCCTACTGGTGAGGGGGTAATGTTGGAGAGACAGCCTTGATGCTGTGGGAGCACTGCTCAGCAGTAGCCAAAGGAGTGTGAGCAGCACCTTTCTAGCTACCAATAGAAAGCACAGCACCATGATGACTGCTATGGGGAAAATTAACTCCATTTCAGCCAGACCCAATAAAATCTCCACCCCTTATTCCATACCACTTGCGTCCCACATAATTCAATACATACATACATATATCTTCTAACCATCCTATTGTATTTAATTCTCATTACTGAAATCCCTTCTTACCAACACTTACAACTTATACTACATACTTAAACCATCTTTATATCCAACATACAGATTTATACATTCTCATTAACTACTATCCTCTGTCCTTTAATGGACAGATATTATTATCCCATTCCATGGGCTTCCTCCACTCCACTTCCTCCACTCCTCCAAAAGCACAGGCTATGACTTTGGCCCCATTTGTCAAGATGGGTGCTCAGGACAGGAGAAGCAGTATGTTCGGTTGCTGAGCACCAACACCGGCTTGGTTTGGAGCATTGTTGCAACTCCTCTGGTTCCTTGTGAAACTCACTCTTTGTTAGTTCAGGTCATTC
>NW_009608838.1:59696-60613 GCF_000690535.1 Cariama cristata
TCACATCACAGATCATTTTTCCCCCAAGGTTAAAGCTCCCTGAGGCACGCACCAGGTCTCCCCATCCTCCCACATTACCCACCAAGTACACCCAGGTCCTTGACCAAAAACAATCCCATGAATGGGTTTGCCTTTTCCCAAGGGAGGAGCAGTCTGCACCACTTTCCCCAGCCACTTCCCTATGTGCACTTCGGGGACCTTATCTCCTCCCATGGTACATAGGAGTTTTATTTGGGCAGGACCAGGACAGTTAGCAGATCCTCTGGTGTTAACCAGTCAAGTGGCTTCTGCTAAATTTATGCCCCAATGCTTCCATGCCCCATTGCCCAATGCTCTCAACATCATCTTTAACAGTCCATTATATCTCTCAATCTTTCCAGAGGCTTGTGGGTGATAGGGAATGTGATACACCCACTCAATGCCATCTTTGCCCAGAAGTTTATGAGGTTATTTCGGAAATGAGTCCCATTGTCTGGGCACCACGCTGGGCACCAAAAAAGGACTGTGCTGGGTTGACCCTGGCTGGATACCAAGTGCCCACCAAAGACACTCTGTCACTCCCCCTCCTCAGCTGGACTGGGAAGAGAAAATATAACGAAAGGGTCATGGGTCAAGATAAGGATAGGGAGAAATCACTCACCAATTACCATCACAGGCAAAACAGACTCGACTCAGGGAAATTAATTTAATTTATGGCCAACCAAATCAGAGTAGGGTAATGAGAACATAAAACCAAATCTTAAAGCACCTTCCCCTCACCCCTCCCTTCCTCCAAGGCTCAACTTCACTCCCAATTTTCTCTATGTCCTCCTCCCTGGCAGGGCAGGGGGATGGGGAATGGGTGTTGAGGTCAGTTCATCACCTGTTGTCTCTCCTTCCTCCTCAGGAGGGAGGACTCCTCACCCTCTGCTCCTGCT
>NW_009608839.1:0-409 GCF_000690535.1 Cariama cristata
ATTTACTCCACCCGACCTCTTGCAGACGCACCGCAAGCAGCGCTGCGCCCCCCCGGTTTTAAATGGGAAGCGCTCTCTTAAAACCAAGTTGTTAATCACAGCCGGGCAACTGCAAAAGCTTTTGTCAGGGCTTGGGTTTTGGTGGAAGTCACCCAAGGGCGAGCGCATCGTCCTCGCCTGAGGATGCCAGGGGGAATGGGGAGCATCTTTTACAGGATGAGGGGCCCCTTCTCAGAGCCAGGACACGAACTCCTCCTTTATCCACTTTGCTTTCTGCAATGCTCCGTTAAGATGAATTTCACCGTAAAGTCCTCAATTTCCGCCAAGCCACACTTTAACACCCACCTTGAGGGCACCACGGGACTGCAGAGGAAAACGTCGTTACCCTTCTTCCTCTCCCCCTGCTCCT
>NW_009608839.1:488-4584 GCF_000690535.1 Cariama cristata
CCCAGCTTTTTTTTGCAACCCCGCTACAACCAGACGTGCTTTGCCAATTTGCGTGCGCTTGTGTTGGCAATTAGCGGAGTTTTACATCTTGTGTTTCCTGCTGCCAGCTGTTTGCCTTCAGCCTTCCCCATCTCCGGTACCGATGGTAATTATAACCACCCCGCATCCTTTCCTTGCTTTTTCCTCCCTTGCATATGTATCCAGCCTTTCTTCATCAAAGCAAAAACCTTTTTTTGCACAAGGTCCCAAAATGGTCTGGTCTGGGTTTTTTTTTTTTCCCCCTTGACAACTGCCCATGGGACAACTGCCGACCAGACACCTCACCCCCCCTCACCCAGTAGCACCAGTACGCACACAGCTGGCCACTGCCTGGGAGCCACCACCCATCTCCAGCCTCTCTGAGCTCTCCAGGAGAGCAGAACAGGTGGCCCTGGCCACCCAGATGACAAAATAGCCCAAGACATATGCACGCTCTATTCCCCCCCCCGCCCCTTTCTCAAGCCAAACAAGCAGAAGCGCACGACCAACCCACCGGCGATGCGCTGAAATGGAAAGGCTTTAGAGGAGCACGTGGGTTTCTCTCCAGAGGTTTCTCCTTGGGATTTTCATCCGCATTGACGTGCCAGGCTGGGAAAACACCTGAGGAGATGGCACAGCCCATCCGAGTCAGTAACCCATCAGCTCAGAGGGATTCGCCTGATATTTCTGGCCTGCTGCCGTCTATCACGTCAAAAAAACCCACGGCTGGAGAAGAGCCTCACATCACATCAGCACAAGGGACCGTGACAGCCAAGCGGGGGAAACAAAGCCACTCCACGCTTAACCGAAGTCGTGACAGCCCCTTGAGTCAATATTACCCACACTCGAGAGATCCTCCGCAATGCAGACACCCCCCTGACATGGGCTCGGGGCTGATTTTAGGGACACCCCCCTGCTCAAAGCGGGGTTTGGGCTGCTTCCCCCCCCACCCCAAGCCCACACAGGGGGCCAGCACTGGTTTAAAAGCAAGGTGAGCTGTGCCGGAGCAAAGAGGGTTTCGTGGTTATCCCAAAGGATTACCAGGCATCCCACAGCGCTGCTTGCCCTCGCCGCGCTGGAGGCGTAGCGGAGCAAAGGGCATTTAAGGAATGGTTAAGAGACTGAAATTTGTTAACCACGACTGTACGGAGTGGCTCAAAGTAAGCGAACTGTAAAATCCAGTGGGCCTGTCCCAAAGGAAATTTCCCAAACATGGAATGGAAGAGTCAAGAGATCCTGACGTGGGCTGCTCCGACGTCCCGGGGCATCCTCTCTCCGGCAGAATAAATCTGTCAGCACTTAGTGATGGCACAGCAGGTGCTTTTGAACTTGTCCTGGGGACTCAATTCAATATATCAACTGCAGAGAAGATTTGGGCCAGCTTAATTGTAAGGGCAATTAGCAAGCTGGGTACTTCAACAGGAAAATATCAGATGAAACCAGGCATCGGTTGGTCAAAGCTCTCCACAGATTTGGGCCCTTGGCAAGACGGGGTGGTGCAAAAGGTGCCCAGTGAAAGCAACCCGGGAGCCTGAGGGTAAAGGAATTAAGGTGCAAAGAAAAGAAGAGGTTATCACTTCTGAGAAGGTATCTGCCTCAGCATCCTATTTGGAGCCGGAAAGCCCAGCTGGGAGGGTTTTCCATCTTTCCATGGCTGTGTTATAATCGCTGCGGTGATGGGGCAGCAATTTTCTCCCCATTCCTTTCACTGGTTGCAGAATCCCCACACTTGCCCGGAGCAGGGACAACGTTGCCGTCTCCTGGTGGCACCTTGTCCCCATGAGCTGGGCAAGGCAGTGGGACCCTCACCTCTCCCTGGGACCCTCACCTCTCCCTGCAAACCCTTCTGGCTTTGCTTCCTCTGGCAGAGCCGGAGGGATGGGACTGAAGCCGGGGAGCACCACAGCGGAGGTGGTCCCAAAGCAAGGGATGGGCAAGGCCAGGAGGCAGAGGAGCAAGGAGGACAGGGATGCTCGAGTCACGGATGGCAGCTCCGTGCTCCGTTCCCCACCTCCCAGTTTAGGCCCCCTGGTCCTGGTCCTTGCTGGAAGGGGCATTGCTTTCTGCAGGGCTGGCGGACATCCCTCGGCGAAGGAAACGAGCTGCTCGAGACGGTGGCTTAGCCCACAAGACACGGTTGTAGCACTAGTCGCCCGCCTTGTAATCACCCACGCGAGTCCAAAACCAACCATAAATCAGTCTCTACAGCTTACCTCCATTAGGGACTCCGACAGCAATGTCCTCCCGCTGCTGATGCCGGCACGCCTGTGGCATCCGACCCCAAAACCAGTTGGAGGGATGCTCACGGGGATCCCCACGCTGCCGCCGCTGCTCAAGCTTGGACCCGAGCCCCTGCAGATGCTAAACCCAGCGGGAACTGGTGAGTGATGAACATGAGAGGAGAGAGCAGATTGTTTCTTTTTTTTTTTTTATTAGACTAGGAAATATAATTTATTGCATAAAAATTAATTTGTTACAATAGGAATGCTAAACTTTATTTACAGTTCTTTAGTTTACAGAATAAACAGATGCAGTTTTAGAGGATGCCACCAGGCCCATCCTCCGGACATATAAATATGGAAACAGATTGTGGAGCAAGAGATGGACGCTGCCAGCACGACACAGACCACGGGTTTGCCTTTGCCAAAATGCCTGGCCGGAGAAATCCCTGGCTGTGGAGGGAGGTGTGGAGGGCTCCTGGGAGCTGGCACCCATGGGAGATGGGCGCAGGCGCTCAGAGGACCAGGGTG
The DNA here is from genome assembly GCF_000690535.1 of Cariama cristata. Classification (NCBI taxonomy): domain Eukaryota; kingdom Metazoa; phylum Chordata; class Aves; order Cariamiformes; family Cariamidae; genus Cariama; species Cariama cristata. Next base: position 3,257 of record NW_009608839.1, read on the forward strand.
GGTCTGTTCCCCCTCCATCCCATTCCCAACACAGGTTCCCTGGGCTGAAAAACGGGGAGAACCTCCCCAAACACGCACCTCGGTGGATCCAGGCGGCTGCTGCCTGGAAAAGGAAAAAGGGAAAGACGAACGCGGCCGGATGAAGATGGAGGCAGAGGCACCCACGGGTGGGACGGACGGATGGCCATGGACGGACAGAGAGGTGCGCATCCCGGCGCAGCGATCCGTGACCCAGAGACAGCGAGAATGAGAGCGAGAGAGATTCAGACGCGAGCCCAAAGAAGAGCATCTCGTCTCGCGGAGAGCACCGCAGCACTGAGAAAGGAGCCCTATAAAATGCCAGCAGCTGGGTTGATCCATCAATTCTTATTTCTTTCCAACTTTGCTTACTCCCCCCCCCGCCAGCTCAGAGACAGGGTCTCAGAAATCGGATGCTCGAAGGCAACCTAAAGGATGGATAAAACCCTTCCTACGTGACACAGGAGCTCACCCAGCAGAAGTCTTCCCATCCAGCACAAAGAAAGAAGATCCCCTCTCCCCCACAGCCTTGAAAACCCAGCAAGAAATGAACCCCGGAGACCCCCAAACACACCAAGGAGCAGCTCTACACATTCAATCACTGCTTCAAGAGCTGCTGAGGGGAATCGTACCCGTGCCCGAGCAATACTGAAACCTTCCCCCGAGCCACCCCGCGAAGGCGATGCTCTCGCTCGCGGCAGAGCTCCCTGAGTTTGCTCCGGTCCCCAGCACGCTGCAGGATGCTGCGGGCACCCCTCCAACATCGGTCCAGGGCTTCGCAGCCGGGCCCCTGTGCATCGCAGCCCGAAGCAGGACCTGCTCTCAGACCCGGCTCTTAATACTTCCACTGATGGGGAATCCACAGCCTTGCTGTGGGATCTAGTCTAATCCTGAGCTTACCATCCCCTTCCTATTTTTTTATTTTTTATTTTCTTAAAACAGACATATTTCTAAGACATAGCACTCGCCGAGGAACTATTTCTATCTGCAGGCAACCTAAATTTTTACCTTCATTGAGACACCGCGTCTTTGTGAGGAACCTCGTTCCTGCCTACCCCCTTGATTACTTCCCACTCACCCCACAACTTCTCCATTGTTAGAAAAAGTCGATTACAGGGGAATAAAAAGGAGCTGCGATGAGAGGATGGAAACCCGATCACCGCTTGTGGTGCCATCCCTCGCGTGAAAATGCTCAGCCTGGCTTGCGACTTGGAGATAACCGAGGTCTCCCTCCCCAAATCCCTGCTGAAATACTGCATCAAAAACCCGGCAGGAGCGCAGGGACCTGAGACCCACGGGGCCGCATCCTG
>NW_009608839.1:4650-5082 GCF_000690535.1 Cariama cristata
GGTGTTGGTGGCTCGCTGCAAAATCCTTGTTGGTTTAAAACGTCCCCCACCTTTGGCCTGTGGGTCGGTAGGTTGGTGCAGGACTGAAATCTTTGGTTTGTACTGAAGTTATGTAAATGAAGGCGTAGTCATCCTAAAAAGCTCCCCTAAATGATGCCAGGGAAGAATTCATTAAAAATACAGGTATCTGGATGCACTTTCCCCCCTGAACCCTAAATGCAGGGCAGCATCCCGCATCCCTCATCCCTCCTTGCAGATGGAGGGGGACCCCGGCTCTGCCGGGCACTGCTGCCGGGGAAAGGGGAGTTTGCAAGGAAAAAAACTTGGGGAGGGTCTCAGCTGGCCCTGAACCAGAGGGACGTAGAGGCACTTCACCCTACGGACTCCTCAGGGGTCCCAGGACATGTAAACACGTTTTGCTCGACTTGGATC
>NW_009608839.1:5170-5491 GCF_000690535.1 Cariama cristata
ATTTAAAAATCTTCCTTTTTTTTTTTTCTCTTTTTTTTTTTTTTAAAAAGGACTCATCCAAAGATCTGGATAATAAATTATTTGCGTTTCCTAAGAAACTTTTTTTTTTCCTTTTTTCTTTCTTATTTGCCTTGTTAAGCTGTCTGAAGCTTTTGACAGAAGTAAGCCGTTCACCTAGATTGTACTCGTCTCTTCAACGCAGAAATGCTATTAAAGGAGGAGAAGGGGAACCCAAACGAAGGAGGAGAAGGAAAGCCCCCGTCCCGACTCGAGAAGCCCTAATTCCTCCCCATGCCACGAGGATGAGGAGGAGGCGGAGGA
>NW_009608839.1:5501-22509 GCF_000690535.1 Cariama cristata
AATGCTGCGTAACACTTCAATTGCTTGTAAACGCTGAGGATGGGTCTCTAAGGCTGACAGCGATGCGGGGAGGGAGGGAGAAGCGACGGCCTCGGCCCTTCCTCGCTCAGCCGCTGCCCGGGGATGGATGTGCCTCCCCCCCGCCAAAAAAATGCCCCACCGTTTCATCCTCCCAGCCCGCCAGCCGTGGAGAGCATCATCAGCAGTCCCCCTCTGTGGCCATGACCACCAGCATCTCGCTCTTGCCCATCTCTTCTAAGGCACTGGCCAGGGTGTTGAGATCGCCATCGTCTTGGTGCTCGGCTTCCCATAAGTCCAGGAGCACCCCGGTGGGGCTGGCTTTGGTGGCAAAGTAGTTGAGATACCTGCGAAAGCAGAGGGGAGGGTCCAGGTTGGTGCGGTGCCCTTTGGGGATGGAAGGAGGGAGGACATCGGAGCAGCAAACCTGTTTGCAACATCCACCCTGATGGAAATGCCATAACGCAAATGCCAAAGCCCTTCAGACGTCGCCTTCAATTTTTATACAGAGCTGGCACTCACGCAAAAGCCAGGCAAGCTTTGCTTTCCTGAAATTACTCTCCCTTCTGTCGGACCTTGGAGGCAGGAACAGCACAAGCATGGTCCCTTTATCTTTTACCTTTTATCTTAACCCCCTTATTTAGCTAAATAAGGGCCAGTTCAAAGTGACAAGAGACCCAGGAGTCTGGCACAGATGGATGCATGGATAGAGATGGGTATAACTATGCATAGCTCTATCCATATTTATGGGGGGACCTATATGGCTGGCCATAACCCAGCTGGATGCCTGCAAGGAGGAGGGGAGTGCAGAGCGAAGCCCCCCTGCCCGAGGCACAGCAGGGGAAAGCAAAGCAGGGGGAGACCCACCGGTCCATGGAAAGCTTCTGGGCGAGAAGTCTCCAGTCATTTCCCCTGGAGTTGGGAGCATCCAGGCTGTTGCAGATTTTCTGCCGGATGGAGAGGGGGATTTTGAAGGCGTAGGGTCCCAGCTGGGTGGTGGTGGCGGTGGTGGTCCCGCTGTGGTGGGAGCGGAGGGTGTCGAAGGAGCTGGCGTGCTGCAAGGGGAAAGGACGGGGCGAGATGTTGCAGCACAGAGCGGCTCCCCAGTGTGTCCCCCCTTGCTGTCCCCCCACCTGCCCACCGCTCACCTCTCCCAGCGTGATGCGGAGCTGGAAGATCTGCCCTTCCCCTTCCACCTGCCGGACGCAGATCTTGCAGGTGAGCTCGGTGGAGGCCTGGCTGTACCTCTCCAGCGTGAAGGTGCAGTGCAGGGCTCGCTGGCTGCCGCTCCAGATGTGATAGAAGGGGATTTCCTGCAGACCGCCAAAGCAAGGGCTCAGCGAAGGCTCCAGCAGCTCCCTTGGGAGATCCCACCTCCTCCAGCCACCCCACGGGGATGAGATGGTACAGAGGGACCCCCCAGACAGCATCCCACCAGGAAAGACCAGAAAACCAGTCCCCCTTCCTCCTCCATCCCTTTGGGAGACAACTCTGGAGACAAGACAAGACCCCACGGTGCCCGGCTGAAGATGGTGTCCCCGGTTTGGGACCCCTCGCCTCAGCCCCTCACCTGGTACTTGGCCAGCAGCTTGCTCCTCCACAGCGCGTGGGGGATATCGTGGATGGAGAGACGCAGGTTGTGGTAGCTGTCCTTGAAGGGCAGGGACTTGGGTTCCTCCAGCAGGTACCCGCCCAGCGTCCGCTCCAGCTCCAGCACCTCCTGCGGGCAGCGGGACAAGCAGCGTGAGACCCAGGAGAAGAGCAAGGGCTGCTCCCCTCCCCGGCTCCATACCCAACACCGGGCATGTTCCTCCCAAGAGGAGCCGGCAGCAGCAACAAGCCCGCAGGGAGTCTTTGCCACCGCAACAGCAGCTCTCCGAGAACTTGCCAACTCATCTCACACACCAGCCCCACCTATAACTTGAATTTTATAACCTGAGCATCCGTATACACCTCTCTACTCGTCAGACGATGCAAAGGTCCAACGCAAAGGTCAGGTGCTCTCTTGAAGAGTGCCACCCTATCTGTTTTTAACACCATCACACTGTTAACACCAGCAGCTCTTAGGAAAAAAAAAAATACAATCCAGGGAGGCAGAGCCCTGCCTACATCTCCATCTAGAGGCACTACAGCAACCCTCAGCCCACCGCCGCTCAACACCCACTGCACCCGTGGTCCGGGCAGCCAAAGCATCAAAACTCAAGCTTCCCATGATGCGCTCGATGTGATCTATGCCACAAAACCCTCCCCAAGGAGGAGAAGGACACATCTGCATGCAGGAATACCAGGATCTAGAGAAAACCGAGGCAAATCACGGCAGCGTTTTCTACGTAGGAGCAAGAAAACCCACCCAGCAGCAGCAAAACCTCTCCCGTAATGGCTGCAGAAAGGGGGCCCAGTAGAGGAGCTAAGCAACACCCTTATCGTTTCCTTCGGAGAGGGTGAGGAAGGACGGGGAAAGCAGTCGACACTCTTCTTATTTCACTGTGGTCACCTTGCAGGCAGTTGCATCAGGCTGCCTGCTCCCTGGGGCCAGGCCAGCCTGAGGGACACCACCAGGCAGCATCTTTGCCACCAGCACAAACAGGTTTGGGAAAGAGGGGCAGCCCGCGCCAGCGTCGCAAGGTGACGTTACCTTCAGAGCATCTGGCGTGTCCTCCAAGCAGTAGACCTTGAGGTTGTACTCCAGGGAGGTGCAAACAGCTGGGGCAAAGATTGCCAGCTGGAGCCTCTTGATGGCTGACCTGGAGTAGGACTCTCCCACGAAGACGTAGGTGCCAAGCTGGTCTAGCAAAATGTGGCAGGATTTGGCTTCCAGCTGGCAGTAGCAGGGAGTGTTGAGGGTCTCCTCATCCAGGGTCACAACTTCCTACAGGGAGAGATGGGAAATCGAGGCTGGGGGTCAGGGGGTTCTGTCCCGCAACGCTCGTGGTCTTCGCTGGCTGCAGGGGCTGGGTTCCCACCTTACCTCCCAGTTTCCTTGGTGGGACTGTGTTTTCAGCTGGTAAATCCAATCCGAGGAGGCGACGTCGGCACAGTGGGGAATGGTCAGGACGACGGGACGGCACAGGAGCAAGCCGGTGGGTCCGCAGGTCACCGCTGGGCTCAGCACCGTCTGCGTGCCTTCGGAGGGCAGGCTGGGGAAGGGAGAGGGGATACCGGTTGGAGAGAAAACGAGGGGACACCGGTTGGAGAGAAACCCTGACGGTGGCCAACAAAGAGCAGAAGCGCAGGTGGCACGGTGTGACTTACAGGGCGCTTTCTGCCTTGTTGAGGACCAGGTACATCTCGTAGAACTTCCCCTGGGGGATGGCCCCGTGGGGCACCAGCAGGCTCACCCCTAGCACGGTACAGACAGGCGTTAGTCACAAAACGAGGGAGAAACCACCAGGGAGAAACCACCCCTCCACCCAGGACAAGGACAGAAATGAGCTAGGGCAGCCCAGAGCACCCCAGGAGAAACATCTCCAGATGTTCCTCAGCTGCGTCGCTTGCAGGGCGGAGCCAGGCCACCGCATTAGGAAGCAAAACCACAGGTTGGATTTTTTTGCAAGGCACTGGCCCTCGATCAATGGCAGGGCCGGCCAGGAAAGTCCCAGGAGGCTGTGACCTCCAGCCTGAGAAGCCTGGCTTGGGCATGGCTTGCTGCCTTCCTCCCCTGAGCCAGCTTTGGGATAGCAGAGGGCTGCTCACCGCAGGCAAGTCTGCTTGGACAAGAGCAACTCCTTGATCATTCAGCAGCCAAACCTGCCCTCCTCCGCAGCCCGGGGCTTACCGGTGCCCGGTACGGTGAGCCTTCCCCCCAGGTAGCCAAACGTGCCGCTGGCACTGTTGCCGTGCTCCCGGGGCAAGCTGAGGAGATGCTGGGAGCCCAGGGCTTTGCTCCGCATGTTCGCAAAGTGGTCGTCCCTCGTGTTGTCCCCTGGGTGGGTGCCGGTGGCGGGGACCCCCCCCAGCAGGTCTGTCCCATCGTGGAGCCCTGGCGAGGAGGCGGCAGTGGAGGAGTTGTACACCTTGATCTTGAGGTTGGGGAGAGGGTCGAGCAGGGGGGAATTGGTCATGGGGATCTTGTCGGAGGAGTCCTGCAGGGCGTACATGGGGCCACGGTACACCCCGGCGCTGGCCGTCAGGTCCGGCTGCATCGAGGGGTGCAGCAGCTGAGGGTTGTCTGTGGGAGGAAGAAGCACGGATGGGATGAAGGCGGCAGTGGAAACAAGAGGATGTAAAAGCACTGCTTGACTGGAAGAGCTGCCTGTGAAAAGCCCTCCTCGCCCAGCAAGGGACAGAGGGCACGCAGGAGGTACCGCAGGTACAGCGCTGGGCTGCATCCGTCCGCCTCCTACCAGGGACTCGGAAGGGAATTGCTCAGCATCACCACTAAGGGAGGAGCAGCATCCTCCAGTAAATCCCCACCGCACCTGCTTTGCACCTGCTTGGCCCTGACTCCCACCATCTATACCTGACCACCTCCAGGGAGCCCTCAGCCTTCGAAAATCAGCGTATTCCCCTATAAAATTGAGGCCAGGGGTCCACTGAGGACCCGTCTCCTACTCCGATTTGCAGCTTGACTTTTTTCCTCTCTGGGCTTGAGCTGGCGAGCAGGATCTGCGTGGGTTATGGCTCTTACCATGCCGCGAGGTCTTGAAGTTGACAGGGTGGAAGCCTCCGGTCAGAGCGGCCGATGAGTCTGTGATGTCCGTGTCGAAATCCCGGCATCTCCTCCTGTACACCACCACCCCCACAGCCATGAGGATCACGATGAAGACGAAAATGGCCACCACCAGCCCGGCGTACAGGGCCACGTCACCTGTGGCCTCCAGCACTGGGAGGGATTAAAGAAACGGAGGTGAAAAAAGGAGCACCAGAAACACAGGTCAAGACCCACCAGTGCTCCCCAACCCTCCCACTAACTTGGGACGTAGGCACGAAGGGGAAGACGTGTACGGGGCCTGCTGGAAAGGCTGTGGCAGGAGGATGGAGGGTGTTTTCTAAGAGCAGTCCAGAAGTCAAGAGTGATGCCAGAGAATGAGATGGAGGTGAACCCCTCAAACCTTTGGAGGACACCTTGCCACAACTTTACCTGAGCACCAAGAATCCCAGAAACATGAGGTTTGTGCAGCTCAGATTCATGAAGCTACCAACCCTGACACCCTAACAGAGACAACCCTGAGGAGTAAACGTAACGCCTATCCGTGCATCTCATATATATGTACCTGAGCTATGCATCCATCCAGAAAAAAATCGAGGGTCACTGTATCTACAAGGACACCCCTCAGCTTCCCCATCTTCCCTTCCCCTGCCGCAAGGCTCTCGATCTTTAAACGCCTGGTATAGCTTGGGTACACTTGCCCAGAAAGCAGAGGGCTGAAGAGGGAAGGCAGAGCACGATACAGCCTCCAGCAGCAGGAGCTGGGCACGCCCAGCCCCTCCTTCTCTCCTTCCTCCCTCCATGCTCGCCCGCATCTCTTGGTTTCTACGGTTTCGTGCTGGAGGGGAGCCCTGTCCTACACCTGGTGCTCTCAACTGTGTTAGGACGATGCCACTTCTGGGAGGTGCCACCTTGTCCCCAAGTCTCCCCATCTGGATGCCAGAAAGAGGAACCCTGATGTGTCCTGGGACCCTCAACTTGAGGGAGTCCTCACGGAGGGGCTGACGATGCCTGGAGTAGCTTTGGTGGCGTGACACCGGTGACACCGGCTGTGCCGTGGTGCACCCAAGAACTGCAGGTAGCAAAAGGGGGACAGGAGCCGGAGTGCAAAACTGGGTCGTATTTACACCTTCAATCGGAGCACGCGATTTAACGTACACAGGAGTTTTGGGGTGGGCTTTAGTTGCTCCCTCTTCCCACCCTGTCCTTTCCCACCTGCCGAGGAACCCTACCATGGATGCAACAGAACAAACCCAAAGCAATGCCTCGCAAAGAAACAAAATGGCCATGAAATGAGCACTTACGGTGGCTTTTGGGTTCGCTTAGAACTCTTTTATCTGTTAGGAAAAACAAAGTTAGAAAACAAAAGGTGAAGGTGGTGATGGTGCAATGGGGATGAGATGAAACAGAAGGGGGGCGGGAGGAGGAAGCCAGCCCGGGGGGCACGAGGAGCGGCAGCGTGGTGGGGAGGGATGGGAGAGCAGCACAGTTCCCCGGGGTATGCAGAAAGCCAGGTAGAAGCGTGGTGACGAGGACATTTCCATGCCCGGCCAGCCCCTGGGGCGTGCGTCCCCATCTAACAGGACTTTGGGCATCTCTGGCCGTGGCAGCATTAAAGGGGACAGCGGTGTCACACAGCAGCAGGTGGCAGCATCGGCTGCTCAGCCTTCAGCGTGCCCACACTCGTGTAGCAGCACCGCTATCATCATCATCATCATCGGGTTTTTTCCTAACTGCTGCTCCAGAGCTCCTGCTGAGCAATGACCTGGGTCGGGTGTTTTCAGGGTGGGGCTGAGAAACCCCTCCTGGCTTGCCCCTACTAACCACAACCAGCCTTACTTCCGCAGAGACCCCAAACCTAGCGCCATTTCAGAAGGTTTGCTGGGATACTGAGATCTACCAAAAATCCCCAAGCCTTTCTTTCCAAAGACACGATTTAAAAACCAGGTGCCTGCCTCAACAACTTGGAGGCACAGCCAACAGCGTGGCCAAGTGCCGGAGCACCACGACCGCCGGCATCGTCTACGGCACCGGTCCCTGCCCACGGCACCGGTCCCTGCCCGCCTGCCCGCACACTCACTCTGCAGGCAGAGCCCATCGGTGCAGTTTTTGGAGTCGAGGAGCACGCCGCTGCAGTCCTTGCCGCCGTTGCGGGGAGCTGGGGCGGCACACTCCCGGCTGCGCCAGTGGGTGCACTCGGTGCTGCACGCCGACCACTTGCTCCACTCCGTCCACGCGCCGTCCACTGCGGGCCACCAAACACAGGCACATCAGTAAACCCCTTTGCTGGGTTTTGCGTGGCCTCGGGGCTCGTTCCCCAGAGCCGGGATGTCTCCGGCAGCAGAAAGGTGCCCACGCCCATCTCAGGGCTTCCAGAGACCTCTGGGGAGCGTTATCCCAACAAACTGGGGAGGCTAAGTTGTGTCTCTGCAGACATCTCCAGCTCTTTCAGGTCTTGGCAGACTGAAAGATGCTTTGGACCGGTCTCCTGAGCCCCTGTTTCCTTGGGGTGCATTGGGAGCACAGCTGGACCGTGCAACCTGGGGGACGGGCAGCGCGGGCAAGCCGGTTTCTGAATCCACCTTACCTGGGCAGAGGGTGGTGCAGGTGATTTTCTGGAAAGGTTGCCCATCGCAGAAGGAGCCGCCGTTGAGCGGCGCGGGGTTGGTGCACGTCCGGGTGCGTTTCTGCCAGCCCCGGCCACAGCGGTTGTTGCAAGGAGACCACTCGGACCAGGTGGACCAGCCACCGTTCACTGCCAAGAGGAGACGGACAGCGTTAATACATCAACAGAGCCCATTTCAGCAGGGACTGGAGCTAAGCCTAGGGTTCACCGGGTCCTCTGTTCTCACATCTTCTGTCACACCCTGAAACAGCTCATCCTCACGAAAAGCAAATCACGAGACTCCTTCTCGTGTCGCACACCCCACGCACAAGATGCTGAAGCCCGCTTTGGTCCTTTTTCCACTTTGCAAATGTTTTTGCACCTGGCCGCAGCAGACCGTTGGTTTCATAGCAAGGTTCAGCCAAATGCAGCTTTTCAGCTCCTTTGAGAGTCAGAGCAATCCAGCTAGGTCCAACCTCCACCCGCCTTTGTACCCAACCAAGAAGGCTTGGAAATACCTACACCTAATAACCTCTCCTAACAGGCTGTGCAAGCTAGTAGAGGTTCCTGTTTTGCAGGCACTGGCTGTTACCTAATTTAATGCAACGCCCTGGTGGGGTTCACTCCTACCCCTCCCAGAAAGTGCCCGTATTCCCCCTCGGCTTGGAGACATGGCTGGCAGCAAAGGTGTCCCCTCCCCAAGAGCAAGGGCCGATACCGTAGACGATGACGGCAGCCGTGGTGCTCCGGCGCTTGGCCACGATGTTCTTGGCCATGCAGGTGTAATTAGCAGTGTCCAAGAGCCGGGCCTGCTTGATGATGAGGTTGTGATCGATGGTGATCAGGAAGTTGGTGTCCTGGGTGGGATCGATGACATCCTCGTTCCTCAGCCACTCCACCTTGCGATGCAAAGGAAGGGATGGGTAAGGACGGTGATTAAGCTGAACAAGAACTGAACACTCGGCCAGGAAAAGTTCGTCATGGGTTACAGTGGAAATGCCCATCCCACGTGCTCCCCACCACGAGGGTCTCCAAAGCTAAGCTAGGACACAACTGCTTAACCAGGCTGTTTGGGAAGGGCGTGAGTCAATACCGTCACCAAGCGCGGGTGCGGGCACGAGCAAGGACAAACATCAGGTCGGAGGGGCTGAATTCACCAGCCCTGAGAGAGAGCAAAACCCCTCCGGCCAGCCTATGACCTGCCCCAAAGCCCTCCTCATCTTCATCACCGAGACCACCGACGTCCTCGGCACCACAGCCGCTGACTGGCCAACCTTGCCTCTGACTGCATTTATTTCTCCTTAAAAGCTGGGTCAAACCAGGCCTGCCCGGGGCACGTTACTGCTGCTTTGGCCAAGGATGGGACATTGTGGCTACCATCAATGCGCGACTCCTCAGGGCTAATGGAGTTGTGGGCAAGGAAAGCACTGCAACTGTGCTAGGGAAACCCATCTGTATCGCCTTTGGCTCTCACTTGTGACCGCTCCCTTTCAGATAAGTCATCGGGTGCCTCCTTGTTACATTTTCCCTCTAATGGGTTAACGGCACATCAGGAAGCATGGGAGAGGTGGGTTGAGCAGGTGCTGAGGTTACGTGTGTTATTAGCTGTCAGAATAACAGATCCGCTGCCCAAAATAAACAATTCTGCTGAATAATGAAAGCTGACGGTCTCGGCACGAAGCCATCCATCACGGCTGCAAGCCATCTGCAAGGACGTGCCCCGTCTCTCCCCGGGATGGGAGAGGACACCCCACCGGGTATTTCGTTGAGGTGCTGGGCTGCTCACCTCGGCCTGCGGCACCCCTTCGGGCGGGCGGCACTGCAGCAGGACCTCGTGCTCCAGCGGGACCTCCTTGCCCAGCGGCTCCTGGTCAAAGTTCTTCCGTAGGTCTGGGAGGGAAAGGAAAACCCAGGGGTTACCAGCCCAGCGCAGAAATGGGGCAACCTGCAAAACCTCGGTGGGGAGACGGCATCGCCTCGGCACCCCGGCCCAGGAGTAGGGAAATCCCTCTGGCATAGCACAGCTAGAGCAAAACATCTCCTGGGAGGAAGGAGCCAAAGACGTATCTTTTCCAGGACGGATTTGGGACAGCACCTGGTGCTCGAGGACGATGCCCTTCCTCCTTCATACGCTTGCAAACTCATACTCCCTCCTGTCTTTTCCTTTTGGGGCTAAACCTCAGCTTAACCACTGTTTCTTCAACCCTCCCTTTTCCCCTCTGGACTCTGCACCGGGAGCCTTCTTTCTTGAAGGGAGGGGGTGGAATGAGATTTGCACAACAGCTCGGCTCCCACATCGGTGCTGAAGCGAATCCCTGAATTTCAGGGCCACGGGGGCTTGTTGCTCAGCTCTGCCCCAGTCGGTCCTGGCTGAACCACATCCCCAGACTTGCTGGAAACGCGGTGATCGCGCTTCGGTGCCGAAATGTGGGGGCTGCTGAAAAGCCAGGCTCGCTCAGCAAGGGGCTGGCCAGTGGCTTTGAGGAAGGGGGAGAGGCGAGAAGCCCAGCAGAACCCCCAGGGACGTGGGGGACGTGGCAGGGTCCTGCTCCAGAGCCTTGAAAGGAGCAGGAGCATCAGTAGATGGTGCTGCAATCCTCTGCTACAGCACCCAGCCCTCTACGGCCGCACGGCAGCGAACCCTCGGTTCCTCTCATCTGCTCGGCTCCGAGAAACCCCAACCCCTTGGCTGGGGCCGGACAAATGGGCTCCCTCAGCGCCTCGTAACGTTTTCTCCGTTCAGACTAAATCCTTCAGCAGCGTAGCTGATTCACCAGCCACCTCCGTTTCGGATAACGTGTTGGATTATTAGCCCTCTACTAGCAAAATCCATTTAGGACTGGGGAAGCTTGGCCATTCTCCTATAGCTTTGCCATCTCATTTGCTAAGGGAGCAAATTCAGCCGGGTAACAGCCTGATTAACTCGCCCTTAATCAGGCTGACACCCACAAACAGCAGCTTAGAGAAGTGACATATGACAGCAGGGACGCCAGGGACACGGAGTCGCTGATTCAGGCAAAGCGCGCAAGGTGCTAACCGTCGGGTTATTAACGATAATAAAGCACCGGGAAGAGCTGAGCACGCCGATGGGGCAATGCGGTATTAACCCAGGTAGTGCCACGGCCTCTCGCCCAGGCAGGCAGGGATGATGCCTGCTCAAAAGCAAAGCTCGAGCTGGGATGGGGAGCTAAGGCCAGGGCCATCCAGCAAGGACAGGTCATCTCCAACTGATCAAAACGCACTGCTTTCAACAGGAAGGCAACTTTTGGAGATGGTCAACCCCACTCGGCTGCACCCACCGTGTCCTGGGGGTCCCGGGAGGCTGGGAATGAACAACCTGGCCGTTATTTCAGCTGGTGTTGCTGCAGCACGCACCTGGCTTGACACCACTGCCTTTTCAGCCTGGGATCCAGGGTCACACCTCAGGCTTTGCAAAAATCAGTGGGTTGTACCTTCTGGAAACCTTTTGGGGCCCCCAAAGCAGAAGAGAAGGTGGGAGAAGGATGCGTTTAAACTAAATGAGTAGACCGTAAGCCGAAGGAGTGCAGGCAGGCGAAGGCAAGCCTTGCAGAAGGGCAGGGAACGCTGCCGGAGGGGTCGTGTCCGAGCGAACGCTACGCGTACTGGGCACTTACACGCTATACGGACGTACGCCCTGCGGCTCTTCGTGGTGCCCGCGGAGCTCCAGGCCACGCACTGGCACCAGTAATCTTCTAAGCCGAAGAGTTCCTCCACCTGCTGCCGGGAGACCTCGATCTGCACCTCCCGTACCAGCATCCCTGGAAGGGGAAAGAGGGATGGCATCAGCTCGGCAGGAGCAGCCGGGAGGAGGGAAACTGAGGCAGGGCCTAAAAGGGTTGATGGATGCACAAAGCTCGAGGACAGAGGCAGTGGGTTGGAGGCATCTGGGTTTGGCACCTCTGCAAACCAGGGAGACTGTTCCCTCCAAAGGGTGGCTTGGAGCTGAAGCCAAGGCAATGGCTCAGGTGGACCTCTTGGCCATTTCAAGAGGCATCTCTCTCTCATCCACCAGCCCTCTCCCCCAGCACCAACGTCCCTGTCCCTGCTCAGACCTCTTCCCACCCACCGGGGTTTGAAGGATGCTTCCGAGGCTTTGCTGCGGGGAGAAACCATCTCCATCGGCTGCCATTTAAATACAAATATAACAAAACAAATAAAAGGTCTTAAGGAAATCACCCGACGACGATGGCGTTTCATGCCCACTGACTCCAAAAAGGGTTACGCACCTCCATCAACCGCCCAACATCCCCGTGAAGTCTGCCAGGACACCCTGGCTGTGGCAGAGGTGCGATGAAAAAGGTGCCAGCACCACGACCAGGACACGGTCCCCTGGACCGCAGGATGCTGAGGCTCACCTGAAGTACCAACCTGTCGTGGCATGCTCATTGCCAAGGGCAGGAGGGACTTGGGATTTACTTTTCCTTATTTTAAGCAATACTTGCCCTTTTTTTTTGCAGTTTCTATTTACAAAAAGGCCTCAATTTCACGGCGATAGAACGCTGCATGCTCCCCAGCTGTAATTTTGTTAGCTCGCTTCCAGTGCTGCGAGGAGCAATTACTGTCTCTCTGCCACCTTCCTACGGAAGAGCTGACAAACACGCACCGAGAAAATACAATTTATTTTGCCGCTATTAAGGGGGGGGGGAGAAAAAAAAAAAAAAGGCATTTGGGCCAAGTGCTCTTGCAAAACTTAGGGCTTTTAGAAGGAGCCAGGATGGAGAGGGGTGAAAACCATCTCGTCTCCTTGGAAAGCCCCGGTGGGGTGGGTTGAGCAGCCCTGGAAAGGTGGGGAGCATCCTGCAAATTCCCTATTATCTCCATAACCCCCGAAAGCAAAGACTACCCAAAACTGTCGACTGAGCTCATGGCTCACAGGAGTGACTATTTCAAGGGCTTACAGGCATCACAAACCCAGCCGCTCTCACCGACAGGCCCTTCTCATCCAGCTGAATTATCCTCTCTGACTTGGCCTGGTTTGGCTTTCTTCCGCATGAAATGTTTTGGATCAGCTGCAGCCAGAGCATTACCGAGCCTGGCTCATTCAAGACACGTCACCTTAAAAGTTACTTTATTTTTTTTAAAGGTCCCTTTTTCCAAGCTTTTAAGCGAGGACACTTAAAAAGTCACGACCGCCTAACCGTGTTAACCCATCGCTTTGTGGCCAGCTCTCCCCCGTGCCCTCTGCGGCCGCTTTCCCTCCAAACACCAAGGGCTGCAAACACCCATTTTTTAGCACAGTAAAACCATTTTGGTTCCAGCTCCTTTTTCCTTAGGGTAGCTGGCGGGCAGATACGCCCACGCTGGCAGAGTTTTATATGCACGGCATCACTTCCACGCTGAAGGTATTGTCAGTTTGTTCACCGATAGCAGCAATACCATCTTTGAAGGCTGGGTGAAGGAGGCGTGCGCTGTTTCCTCCCCAAATTGCTGGCGCACGTTCTGCTTCTGCACGCTGAGAGGGAGATGCTGGCCCAAAGCAAACGAGTTTCCCCCTAAAACAGGGCAAGCTCCTGCCGCACAGACTTTCTGCTCCCTTTCCGCTGTGTGTTCTGCAGCCTGTGTTGCTCAAGAGTTGCACGAGGCAAATTATTCGGTGAGGGGTATTCATCCAAGAGGTGGAGCGAGCGGTGGGGACAGAAATACGGTGCTTTTTCCACGCTGCGCATCACTAAGCCACAAAACTCCCTGCTACAGGATGCTGGGACGATCTGGAGGAGAAATGAGTCCTAACAGCATTTACACAACTTAACAGGGGGAGAATCCATCCAAGGCTGGACCATATTGCTAAGAGATCACCGCCGGACCAGGGAGTCCCTAATCATGGACTGCAGAAAGCTGGGAGGGTAACAGAGCGGGGTCCACCGCTCCATCCTTGTCCCGGTTCAATGCTCTTCCCCAAAGCATCCGCCGCTGCTGCAGGCAGGGTACACGAACCTTTGGCTCGACCCAGCGCAGCCACGTTATAAATAAATTAATAACCCCGCGGCGAAGGCTGCTCGGTCACTTAATTGGCGCTGACTTTGCCCTAGAGCGGTGAGGGTTTCAAATCTGGTCTCCGCAAGAGCTGGGAGGTGGAGATGTACCCCAAAAGAGAGAAATGGCACTGCCAGTGCTCCCGATAGCCTCCGGAGAAGCAAGGGGATGGCCGTCCTGCATTTTTGACCATCCATCACAAAGAGATCCTCTGGAAGAAAACCACTCCAGGAATAAATGAAGCAGCTTCATCAAAAAGCCACGTGGAAAAGAAACGATCTTCCCTTTGCAGAGCAGGTTCAGAGATGCACCCAAGCAAGGACCGGCTCAAGGCTAGCACTGGATGGTGCTGAGGAGATGCCGGGGAAGGGCAAGGCCGGGGAAAAAAGGGACAAGAGGAGATTCTGCAGAAATACTTGCGCTCCTCCAGGCTGACAAGTCTCTCCTCTAAGCCCAGCCTGCCTTCTGGGGCCAACGCCGCAGCAGTTCAAAAGGCCGCTCTGGTTGAAAGCCCTCGGGAGATGAGGGATGCCGCAAGCTCAGGGTATTTGCAGAGAACAGATCTTACACGGGAAACGTGACCGTTTTCCTCCTCTCCTGATCAGGGCACACGTACCAAAACTGGTGCAGAAAAGGTAGGAGCTGAGCTAAAACGTCCTGATTTTAGCAAGCCTACTTAGTTACATGATATATCCAACCCCCGAGGCTTGGTCCCATGCCAGGACGTTTCAAAGCACGGGGCAAGCAGCGTCGCGGAGCCCAGTCCCAGGGAATAAGACAACCCTTAAGATGCCTAAACCACCTTCTTGCCTCCCCCTGTTTCAAGCAGCCAGCGGTCGTCTTGTCTTCCGAGGCAGGGAAGAGCTCATCTCCCGTTAAAAGGCATTTCAAATCCTACCTGCAAATGTTCTCATTAACCATTAAATATCTAACCCCTTCGTGAACCCGAGTAAGCTGCCGGCCTTTGCCACCCCTTGTGGCAATGACTCCTATGTGTCGATTAGGCATTTTGTAGGAAAGTGTTTCTTTTTTTTTATCGGTTTTAAATGTGTTGCCTTTCAAATCCCATTTAACGACCCCAAATCCTGCAAAAGGGTAAGCGTGCCAGCAGGCAGGCTGCCTACCCTGAGCCTCTATGGGTATGGTGACCCATCCCATCATCATGCCTTCATCAACGGTCTGGAAAGGGGCAGCTCCTCTACTAAAATTCAGGATGATATGGAAAAAGAGACAAGCTGTGCATGGACCGAGGAGGTGGAAAGCATACAGAAGTGACCTCATGCGATTGCAATCACCTGGGAATGATATAAATGAATCAAAGAGACGTGTTGGTTTATCCGGAGGAGAAACATCTCCAGCGTGGATGTGCAATGGAAGAAAGAAACTTAGAAAGGAGCAAAGATTGAGAAAGACACTCGGGTGACAGAGGACAGCAAGCTAGCCTGGAGAACCGTATCATACAGCAAAAAAGGGTGAGAGATGCAGACATCAGGCTACAGAGCCAGGAGGAGGAGGAGGCATACTCCAGCCTCAGGCTAGACCAAGCGCCGAGAGAAATAAAGAGCAGAAGCACCTGGAAAGAGGGGAGGGGAAGGGCAGGTACGGGGATGCCGGAGTGGGTTTGCTCACCAGTGACCTCATCCAGGCTCTCCTTGGTGACGTGGTCGTTCTGGTTGACCCAATCCCCGTTGCACTTGAAGTAGATCTGGGTGGCGGGGTTGGCGCGGCAGACGAGCTCCACCGGTTTGTTCTTCACGATGTAGGCATCCTGCGGCTCCAGCAGAAAGTGAGGGAGGGTCTCTGCCGGGGCCGAGGGGAAGGAGTCGGGCAGCACGTCGCTGTACTCCAGCCCTGCCAGGGGAGCGAGAAGGGCGGGAGGTGCCGTTAGTCCCATGCCAGCAGGGAGGTAACTCCTGTCCGTGCCACTTCATCCCTCCTTCTCCTTCCCAGGACTGCCCCACGCCCGGTGGGATCACCGGCAGCCCCTCCTGAGGATGCTCGGAAAACAAGAGGGCTGGAAGGTCCCCCCCAAAAAAAGAAAAGCAAATCTCTGCTAGCTCGACAGCAGCTGCTGCGGGGTGCATTCTGGTTTTGCCGGGGTACCAGCCTACCCTGAGCCCTGGCCAACCTCAAAGCCTGGGCGATCTCGCTAGAGGAGACCACCAGGCAAAAAGCAAAACAAACCCAGGCCCAGGGATGGTGATGGGGACACAGAGGGGCTGGTGTCTCCCATCCCAAGCCTCCCTCCCATAGCCCTGAGGAATAGCACGGGCATGCTCCAAGCAAAACACCATGAGGGTTTGTGCCGGGAATGCTGACTACCACCACGGCACAAATCACACACATCCCGCTCTTGGTTGGAGCCATGTTTGGGATCCCACCCCCTTGCCAGGGCTCACGGTCCTGCGTGGGGAACTCGGCACCACCGAAGGGCCGGGGGGCACCGGCAGCCCCTGCCAGAGCAGCCCACGGGGACCGGCCGTCTGCTCATCACAGGTGAGCGGGTGCTTCCAGCCCAGCCACCTCCAGAGAATCCCACCCAAAAATGCAACCAGGATTCACACTATCCCACCCTAGAACCCAGACCGGGTCCATGCCCTGGTGATAGCCACCTTCCTGCTTGTTCGCTTTCAAAACCAATCTAAACGCAAAAATAAGCATAAGAGGTCAAGAGAAGTCTTGAAAAGGGGCAAGCACCTCAGTGCTCACCCAGGGACATAATCCCTGAGGAACGGGACCCTCGTGCCCAGCACCATCTCGAGAAGATGCTGTGACCGACGTCGAGGAGCATCTGCAGCATCCAACATAGGAAACCTGTCTCCAGCCATTTCACCCGCAAAGATCAAACCTAAATATCACAGGACTGATAAAACACCTACACGCACCGGGATGCTACTGCTTAACCTGTTGTTTCTCGGCATCTCGCTAGCAGCCAGGTCACATCACGAGGGTTTTCTTTACACCTAAAAGAGTTATAAGCTTTTCCTCCTCCTCTCTTCCCCCAGCGAGAGCTGTGATTCTCAGCTCCAGGCACTGCAGCGTGCAGGAAAACAGTAAATATCCCCAGCCCCGCGGATAACATCTCCGGAGCTGGCACGGAAGAAAGGAGCCCACTCCCTTCGTCACCCTTGGCAAGGAGCAGTGCTGCACGGAGAGAATCAGAGAATCTCGAGATGTTAAGGAAGAGAAGGGAAAAAAAAAAAATAATCAGATGCTTCAAGAAAACAAGATGACCAAGCTGCCTCTCAAGCAAAAATCAGTGAGGGGGAAAAAAAAAACAAAACAACCCACACCAAACCAAACACACGAGGTCAGTCGTTTAAAATCCATTTAGGAAAATTGACTTTCCATTTCCATTTAACACAGCACTAAGGGAGAGCGGTAGGACATTTGTCATAATCCATTAACTGCTCTTTTGGAAACAATGAATTAAACTCCGGGCTAATTTCTTTCTCTCTGCCTGGCTCTTCCCTACCTCCCCACTGCCGGCCACGTCCTCCCCCATCTCAGGGGCAGACCCCTCATTTCCCCAGCGCCGGGCCGCGGGCAGGGGAAGGGGGGAGCCCCCCACCGCGACCTGTCCCACGCACCTCCCCGTGCCGCATCGGGCCACTGGTCCTGCTCCCCTCTCCTGCTGAGCGGCCTCTTACCTGCATCACAGCAGCAAATACCGCTTTGGGGTTTATTTTTCTTTTTTAATTTACTACTCAAGTTTGCATCCACTGAGTTGTTGGTTTTTTTGG
>NW_009608840.1:0-26385 GCF_000690535.1 Cariama cristata
GGAGTGCAGGAAGCCAGTCCTCTAGAAAGGAGCCTTGTAATTTCTTTCATGAGCTACATCAGCTTTACATACATTGTTGTGTCAGGAAAGCCATGATGTCTGAAAGGATCAGTACTAGGTTTAGGTGAAAAAATGGAAGACTCAGACCTAAGGGCTGTTGCACAGACACTCTCAGCAGTCTGTTGAAAAGGAAAACAAATTTGTTGGGATCTTGGCACAGGGTGATGCTCACACTGGGAATCAAATCTTTCAAATAGGGTGATAGTTTTCTATCTGAATGGTGACAGGTGTCTCTGCTGCAACAATCCTTGCAGTGGCATCTTGAGCTGGATGGGGTGAGACTCCTCATACTTCCCCCCTTCTTAGTCCATATAGCCCAGCTGTCTATAGTCCTATGTGACCACTCGATCACATGCTTAATCCATAACTATATATTATATTAACCAGATACAAAATGTCTTAAATATCTTACCAATGTACAAAAGACTGCACTTCATGACCCCTTCTGCATGAATAGCTTAAAATGTCTATTTACTACTGTTTTAACTAAGTACTATTTAATCAGTTCTGCAGCCAGGACCACCTAGGATAGTCTTCGGAAGGAAGGGTCAGGTTGTTGAACCAGGATATTGAGTGGTACTTCTAAGCGCTAGAATTGGACACCAGAGTTACCACTGGGAAGATTCCTGCACCATACAGTTAAATACCTAGTTGTGAAGGTGGCCAGGAACTGAGTCTATCTCCTGGTTCCTATGGGCTCCATCATCTCCAGCCAGTCCGTTGTCTCCCTTCTGATGACAACTCGTTGTGGAGCTCCTGGGTCACTCCCGAATTAACAACTCAGGAGCACTGGATCCACACACAGGCACAGTCCTTATATACAGCTGCGCTGTGGTAGATGGGTAGATGGATGGATGGATTTGGTTTGTCTCTGGAAAAATTCAAGATCTGGATGCCAGCATTGCTTAGAAATTGTCCATTCCCCATATTCAAGACATAACACTAGAGAGAAGTTCCTGATTATCTCCAGTGTGCTACTTTCTGTGAACTACATCCTTTTCACTCTCTTTCCCATGTGAGACATCAGGTTGTAATAGGCATAAAACAAGCTCAACTACTCCCCCACAGTGGAGTATTGCAAGGACTCTGGGCAGACATAGGCCCAGGTCAATGAAGGGAAATGGCAGATAGGAAATAACTGGTTTACACAAGGGTTGATGCTGAAAATGCAGCAGGCTTAGCTGAAGTCTTCTGCTGCTTCACTTTCTCACAACATCTGCTGCACGTATCCTCTTAGTAGGAAGCAGGAAAGTGGTTTTGCATAAGAAAAAAAATCACATTTGGGTGTGCAAGAGAATACTCTACTGCCAAGATAAGATTCCTCAAAATTTGCACTGAAGGACAGTTCACATTTCCAAAGAGAAGTTTTATACTAACAGAAGAAATGAAAATTCAAAATACACTTTTCCTGGTTCAGATTTGTAAGCCAAAAAGCATCACACAGTAACAGTGCACATACAGTGCATGCAACAAAGAAAAAAAGATGCTTTTTATCGAGTATTTGGGTTATTTCTAATATTCAGCTTTCCAAGCAAAAGGTAAGTGTTAGGCATGTTTGCTGCCCAGTGGTGAGAAATCCAGTGCAGGCCTCTTGGTCAAGAATCATAGCTACTCAATAGTGCCAGACTAGCAGTACAAAAGTTTGTCAGTCATGTCTTCAGTTTGCCACAGGATCATGAATCAGGACGCTGCAAAAATTTGCTCATCTTGCTAAATCTTCTTCAAACAAGTCTTGCCAGTTTGTACTTTTCTGTGCAAGGCCTCAGGAAATACAAATCTATAAGGCAATTAGTTTGTGAAAAGAGGAAGCTTATTAGTGTGAATGTTGGCAGAAAGCGTAATGTGCTTGTTTACTGTAGGGGCAGACTAGGCACCTTCTACTAGTTGAAGGTAAATGGGTCTAAAAGGTACCAAGAAAATAATGAATGCCTATGCATTGGATACCATGAACTGAGAGGAAGCAAGACCTAGACAGGGGGAGAAAAAAGCACAGGAATACTGGCATACATCTGCATGCCAATGCAGCTCATTTGTCTTCCACAGATTACTTTTCAAGTAGCTTATGATCTGTCCTGTGCAGGAAGAACAATCCTCACAAGCACTACTGGTAAGGAGCAGGGTGCAGCACTGATGAGGATTTTTATGGGAAAAATGGTAAGTGGCATGCTCTTTCCCAAAGCGGTGGCAAACACAATAGCCCAGAGAGGTGAGCAATGGAGGAGAGCTCAGAGTGTGATACCTATTTGCTAAGCGAAATACTAGACAGACTAAAGAGTCTAAGATACTGCAGAATATCTGCAAAACATAAGAATTTCATACAAATCTGAGTCTCAGTCAAGCTCTTCGCCCCTAAGATCTCCTTAAAATGACAGAGTGGGACAAACTCTGGCATGCCAAGAAAAAATCTGTTTGCAAAAATATGAGAAGAAGAGCTAGCTTTTCAAATCCCTATTTGTCTTTCCTGTTTTATGAGAAAATCTGCTTTCCAGATGAGCACCTGGAATTTCCATGAATAGCACTCACATGCAACAACATCCTTTAGAAAGTTCTAATCATTATGCTGACTGTATTCAACAAGTTGTGAGAGTTACCTGCTACTGGAGTGTTTCCTCTCCAGTGCTTCCTTTTCTCCTTTCATTAAGTGCCACTATTATTTTATTTTCTCAGTCCCAGGGAAAAGGGTACAAAATTAAAGTGTTAGATGAAAAGCTTTCATTCTGTTAAGTGCTTAAGGGGAAGCTTGCATAAACACCAGGAGAAAATAGAAATAATTCATTTCCATTCCTTTATTTCTGAGGAGTGACTGATTTCTCTGTTAACAGCTTACCAAGGCTGGACCAGAAGTTGTTCCTCAAGTGAATAATAATGAGAAAAGAATGTGATTTGAGGAACCTATTTAACTCTTAGTTATGCATTGGCCTTTGCTTTGGATCAAGTAGTTTTATACCAAAACAACACAGAGGTTTGGCCCAAACAAGTCAGTGGAAAGGTCCTAGATTGGGTCGGGCGTTGAAAGAACCATCCTCTTACTGGGAATGATGAAAAGAGGCTGCTGCTTTTTTCTGTCTCATTAACTTTTCTTATAATCACCATTTTCACTTTAAAGTTTTCTTCTGTCCTTCTAGTAAGGACTTGCAAGACCTCCAGTATAACATTTGCATGCAACCAGACAGTGTAACCGAGAAGATTTATTTTTTTGTTTTCAAATTACCAGCATTTCACCTCAAAGACACCTCTCAGGTTTACAGGCTGTCAGTAAAGAGCT
The DNA here is from genome assembly GCF_000690535.1 of Cariama cristata. NCBI lineage: Eukaryota > Metazoa > Chordata > Aves > Cariamiformes > Cariamidae > Cariama > Cariama cristata. The sequence continues at coordinate 3,326 of NW_009608840.1, forward strand.
GTGATTCTGTTTGTAAATCAGTGCAGAAATTAGCAACAATATGTAATATTAGAGTTGGTGTGAATGATGTTTCTGCCAGGCAGGTGCTCTTGGTGACCCCACAGGTCAGACAGTCCATTAGCAGAAGACCATGCAATCCTCACACCAGCAGGAAGGCTAGAAGGCTGTGACGTATCACTTATACCTCTATTTTTCTGTTAGGTCAACAGGAAAAGGCTATTGACGTGTGTCTCAAATACATATATTTCAAGCAAGGGAGAAGAGTCAATGGACAGCAGCCTGACCCAAAATTTATGAAAGGCAAAGTAAGCTGAGCTGAGGCAAAGGATTATCTCCTTGCAGCTAATATTTCCTATGGGATATAAAAGACGTGTCTGAAAACTGCTTTGTTTTTACCAGCCAAGAAGTACCCAAGTGATGCAGACAGCAACCCTCATCCTCGTTCTTCACACAAGTACCCTAACCAGACCACTTGAATACATACATCTTGGCACTTGTGAGTGTGAGAGCCTAAGAGGCTAAAATTAAACTGCTTAAATATTTTTTGTAACAAAATCAGCTTCCCATTCCTTAAGAACATGCACTAAATTTTGTGACACTAATTTAACGCTGAAGTCCTGATTATGGAAGGGAAGAATGCACAGCATCTTGTAGACGTGAAAGCATCCAAGAGGTTATTATGATAGGGACAACCTTACAGTGGTTACTATAAATCACAGAAACTTGAGCCTCAAAATCCCAAGCACAGGCAAACAGGACAGCAAACCCATGGCAGCAGCTGAAGCTGTCAGGGCCCTGGCCCAGAAATACAAGGCAAAAAGTCTTTTTCTTCCAACAATATGAACTCGTGGGAGACAAAACAAGATGGAAAAAGAAACCCTCATAGTCACCACTGTGGAAAAAAGTCATGCATAGTTTGCCTCAGACAGGAAAAACTATTTGGCTGTAAAGATGATGAGTGTCTGGGGGGCCAACCCAGGTCAGTGGCACTTCCTCTGAGTCTTAGCAAGAGGCTCCAGCTCCTTCTTCTTCTGGTTTCAACTGCCCAGCTCCACAGACCAGACTGCAGCATCAAGACAACATGAGGTATAGTGGGAAGCAGTGCGTGGAAGTACAGAGCGGCTCTCCCCCAAATCCATAGCTAAACTTAAATAAAGACAAAAAAATCATGATAGTTCTTCTGAAAGATGAGTAACAGCTTCTTTTTGCCTACCTAAATATCACATATTTTATCATGCACAGAAAAATACTCAGCAAAAAGGACATGTAAGTCACCATTAAGGTCACCAAAATGTAGATTGAGGTGACAGCCAGCCTGGACCTGTGAAGTGACATCACTGGCCCTTTTTGCTTTTGCTTACTCTCTCCAAATATTTCTTGTGGGCTTTTTTCTGCAGAATTGTTTATTTTGAGACAAAATACGTTATATGTCTATTTGTTTACATGTTTGTGTTTGTTTGGTTTTTACAATCCATTAGGTTTATAAACTCCTTTTATCTGTCTGTTTCATTTATTTGAACTACAATAGAACAGACTGGATTAGTTGCTTAGCAACTTTTCTGTGGCAGAATCTATTCTGGAGAATTTGCAACACTTATACTAGAGGTCAGAAAAATTTATAATATCTTAAGCCAACCAGAAAATGTGTTTCAACAGCAAAGATTTCTTATAAAGCTTCTATTTCAGTGAGAGAGGATTGCAGATTGCCACCAGAATGTTCTTCTGGCAAAGGGGTAACGTATATTTAAAATGAAGAAAGTAATAGCAAGATAGGAAAATACTGGTAGATTTGGATGAATTAACATTATACCTTTCTTAAATGTATTCCATTTCTTCCTACACTGCAGCCATACTGTCTGCTCCTACTCAGGTTGCACTCCTATATTTGCAGAAAGGATAAACAGAATTGAACCTCTAGCTTTAGGTGAAGGTCTAACAAATATTATTTATTTCCTGCTTGCTAGTAACTGCAAAGAAGGCTAACATATAATGGCACAATTAAACAAATTGAAAGTATTCAGGGAACATGGCATTTGTAACAAAATATTTTACACAGTGCTGATGATACTGTGTTTGCTTGAAAACAAATTGCCTTAGGTGGAAGAATAGATAGTGTCACTTCTATAATCTTTCCCAATTTACAAAACATTCAAATGTAAGTTTCAGCACAACACTTACAAGCTGTACTTCGGCACATATAAACCACATTCTCCTCTGGTCTTTCTCCGGAGATATTTCTAACTTTCACAGTATGATTGCAATATGCAGTGTGTCTACCTGGACTTTTCAAACCTGGAGATGAATGGTAACATTTCTAAGTTGTTTTCTTTTGCTTTGTTTTTTTTTTTTTAATGTTTACATTAATATTCTTGGGATTCTCTTCACAGAATGAGTTAACACTTGAGTGAGTCTCAACAGCACCCAAGATGTAAGCGTATAACATAAACCTGAAGTGCTTTATGCACTGGCATTCAGCAGAGAAAATATATGTTTTAGAAATGTGCTATTTCCCCCTTACTCCAAGTGTCTTTATGGAAATTATGTACGGTTCTTCCCTTTTAGGACTTTAGAGAACTGAATTTGAAAACCAAAAAATGCAACCTTTCTTTTAAAAGAAAATTTTCACAAGGGAAAAGTAGAAAGCCTGCTCTAAGATTTTTCAGTGACCTTTTCTTCTGAATATATCAGAAGTAGTCTGCATTCTGGACTCTTCTAGAGTTAATCTGTTTGCCAAGAGCCTTTGCCTCTGCCTCTGTACTTTAAACAAAATACAAGTCTTTGTTCTCTCACAGCTTGCATTTGATTCTTCATGAAAAACCTCTTCCTTGCAGAAGGTAGGTAAATGACTCATGCAATGACCTCTCACCACTTTTAACTTTTGCAAGGAGTTGTTTTAACTGCGCATTTTATTCAGATACATGCTCCCAAACTCGTTATCTTGGGGCAGGGGAGGATTCACATTAACTGAAAAGCTGAAAACCACAGGCAAAGTTTAGGGGAATTGTTGTTACTGAAACCAAATATACTCAGCACAAACTAAAAAAATCTCATGCTTTTTTTTTTTTTACAATTAAAAAAACATTTAGGAATTTGCTTTTTAACATTTCCTATTCCCTATAAAATCCTGCAAACTTAGGAAGATAATCAGCTCCCAGCCAATTTTACAAACACTGTTCCGTTTTGACTGCTTTCTGCTTTATATAATCATTCCCTTGGGTCAGATAGTTTAACGGCTTTTTTGGACTAACATGAATGACTATGCAAGACCTCAAGTAAGGGAGAAGGCAATTGGTTCTCTTTCCTCTTGTTATTCCCAATGTTATCTGAGAAACTCATTTTAAGGAAGGAGAGGGAACATCACTGCATTGATACAATGGTCAGGTAAAGCCACTGGGTGCTGTTTGTCTGCTAACAGGGTAGCAATAGAGAAAAATGAGGTTCAGAGATAATTAATTTCCAGGGATAGCACAGTCTTTATGAATAAGAGAATTTACTCCGTCTCTCTCAGTCAGCGTTTTAGATTGAGATTTACATTATTCAAGGTTTTTTGAGGGAAAGTTCATAGTAATTTTTCAGTTGGAAAACCAGTAATTTCTTCAAAGTAATCACTCATAAGAATAAAGTCCCCACTTTGATGTTTCACCATTTTAAGTTTAGCTAGCTTTTTGATGACTATTATAACAGAATAAAATAATATGACTGTTGCATGGTATTACTGCATTGGTTAGATTGCAAATGCTCTAGTTAATGTTCCAGTGCAGTTTCACATACTTAAAAATTAATGAAACATTCATCTTTGCAAGCAGAGCTTGCCATGCAGAATATCATAACTACAGTTTTTGAACAACTGAGCCAATTTTCATCTACTGCTCTTAAGTCAGCTAAAGGTGACTCTTACTTTTCCTTCCATTACAGTCGAAAAATTTAAATACACTGCAGAGGTCTTAATGGTGGGCCAATGCCCCGGAGAGATCTGACAGCAGAACTACACTTCAGTTTCAGGCTTCATGTGCTGGTGGCACACAGACTGGGTAGACCTTGAGGAGCAAGTACGTCAGGGAAGTGGAAATGCATTGCAGCCCTCCTGTCAGGCACTACAGGACAAAAAACCTACACCATCACCTCAAAAACAGTTCAGGTCATGCCATGTCCACCTGATATATCTGATGGAGAGTTTGCTCTGTAGAGGCTTCATTATGGCAGGAGGTGAGCCAGCTGTCTTCCAAGAGCTGCATTAAACCATTGACCATAAGTTGTGCCTGAGCAGAAAAGCAACACAACAAAAAGCATTTGGAGCAGCTTGAAATGATCCACACTGGACTGTATAGAGAAGGGGAGCTTCAGGATGCTCAGTCACAGAGCATATGTGATGTCCTCAGAAACATACAAGTTCATAAACTGGGAGAGATGGAAACCGACAGTGTGCGAGCTTCTTATCTTTACTCTAATGTCATGATTTTCTTCAGTCTCTTCAGTTCCTGTCCAACACAATCAGTGTAAGACGCCCATAATAGAAATGCTCAGAAGATGCCTTATGTGATTTCATAGGCAAACAGATGAGAGTGTTTAATGGCTATGTTGGTGAACACTCCCTTTTGCTTGTCCAAAATGTACTGACTGAACAAGCCTCACTTTCATGCCATCTGGTAATCATCCTTACTCAAAATGTGTATGCAAATAATTATTTCCTTTCATTTATTTGCCAGAATCATTCAAAATGACCAACTAAAACAATACATACAAGAAGCTGAAAATATTCAAGCTGATCCTTTTTTTTCATATGCTTAAATCAAAACCCAAAGGAGCTCAAAGCCAGTCAAGAGTCTTTTTATATCCAATGAGCTCAGTGTTTGCTGCACTCGTTAAACATGATCTGAACCAGCACATAAAAGGTTCCAGAAGAACAGTGCCACCTTGGAGCTACGTGATTATTTCAACAGCTGGAGGCAGATTTCTAAACACTGACTGATCTGGGAAAGCAACAACCAGGCGAACCCACACTGAGAAAGCATCTCTTCTGTAGTTCTTTCAGTTCAGCCCACTCCCTCATTACAACTGCCTGGCCCCAATTCTGGGCACTTCAGAAATTTGTCCCTCAAAACGTTTTCCAAGCACTGCTCTTGTTGTTTGATTTGTGTTTTGGCAACATCCAATTAATTCAGCTCAACTTAACAAATAGTTTTTCTCACACATATGTATTTTCAGCACATGATGATTTACTAAAAGAGTGGGCAGACGCATCAGCAAATCAAATAAGAACAGCATGATTTTAGATGCAGAAATGAAGGAGAAAAAAGTCTTTGAGACTGTCAGCAAGCTATTACATAGGTGTAGAGGAAGCATCTCTTTTTCATTATTCACAGTCATTCCTGTCTTTTTCTAGAGCAGCAAGAACCTCTACCTTGTTTCTGCTCACCATGTTGATGTAAATCAGCATAAGTTCATGGAAGTAAATGGCATAACATGTGTAGAGGCTGGGGAACCACTGGCTTCTCTCTGAAGTGCACAGAGACTTTCAGTTCCAAAAACTGATGACACTGACTGTGCTCCTTAGTTACTAACATGTTGCATTCATCTAAGGCTTTAAAAATGGGACAAGAATGAGTTAGAGGAACTTTAGGACAATATTAAGTCAATAAAAAGAAGGCTTTTAATTAACATTAATTGCATTCGTCACAAACAACAAAAAGACAGAAGGAAGAAAACACTGCATAACCAAACAGGAGGAAATTGGTATGCAGTAGTGCTTCCATCTAAAAAACCTGATAGCATCTTTGTCTCACTCAATGAATGTACAGGGTTAAAGCATGCTACTTGACTCTCAGTACAAGCCTTCATTCAGATTTGGGACACAATTGTTGAAGAAATGCATTAAACCCAGAGACACAAGACATGGGCACACAGATGATCTTTCAGAAGCAAGGTCAGATCCAGGGCTGCTCCGGGCAAGGTCAGACTTTGTTTTGTGTTGTCTGCGGCGCATACAGCAGTGGTCCTCACCTGCATTACTGATGTTGTAACATTCATGCATAAGTCACAGAAAAAGCATAGTCTGATTATTTTTTATCTCATCTTGGCTCAGGGCAAACAGGATACCAACTTCTAATCTCACTTGGCATTAGCTGATTTCCCAATAGAAATGAAGTCAGAATCTGTCCCACAGACAATAAAGGAAAATTAAGCTATCAAAACAAATTTCAGATTTTCTTTGGAGTAGTGGTAATGTCTGGATAATTCTTGAGCATACTGGAGGCCATGTTAACAGTGTTTTCATCTTAGTAGTTGCACTATTTTGTTTAACTTCTCCAACTAAACTGCAGCAACCAGTCAGGAAAAGGAATATTTCCCAACAGTGAGATGCTGGCTTAAGAAGTGGTAAAAGCCCTAGACTGCTATAGACATCCTACAAGATCTGGCCTTAGACTCATCATCCATCAGAGCTGCTGATGATAGAAGCTCCCCATCTCCCTTGAGCAGGAACACAATTAAGAATGTGTGGCAGAGAACTAATTAAGAGATGTCATTTCTAACACGGGGGGAGGTATAAAGAAGAGGTGGGTGAAGGAAGTGATTGAGATTGGCATCACAAAGGAAAACAGAGCTCCATCAAACGGGGCCTATGTCCTGCCTCCTTGGAAAATTCAGAGTGTTATTGACAAAATTTTGTGAACTGTAGAGTGTTTGGGGACTTTCATTTGTCTGGGAAGTTTTGAGATGGTGGAGAAGGAAAAAAGAGAATTGACAACTGGTAACCACACAATTTATTCATTAGGAGATGGCACACCCTACATTGCCCATGAGTAGCATTGCTGTACTCGGGAGGGTTGTGTTGGGACAGACCCTTCACATCTGGAGCCACTGGGCTGAATCTGCTGAATGAGGAGACACTACTGCAGAACATGATTCCCTACTGAGAGCAAAGGTCTGTGCTAAGATCAGGGGGTTAAACTAGAAACTGAAATGGGGTGATGGTTCAGCCATCTGTGCCTTTTAATTGAACATATATTTTCTTTCAAAATCTATTACGTCTGAAAGGTTTTGGCAGCTATTCCCAGTATCTCTCCATTCCTGTAAGCCTGCAGTTCCTACTCAGACAAAATTTCCCATTCAAAAAATTTGAAGGACATGTAATATTTGACCCACAGTAAACAAGTAAAAATAAACTTCCAAGTATTCAGAGGTAGAGAGTCTTTCTATGTTTTTCCAAGAGTGTTACTGAGGTGCAAAACAGCTTGAAGTCGTCACATTGTCACTAGAAAACCATCTTTGCTGTGTCTTGAAGGAGATGGAAGTGGTACAATAATTATCAGCCATCTGTGATGGGAGCTAGGGACTCTCACTCTCTCTCTTCCCTTCCTCCTTTTATACATAGACGGATTCAGATCAGAATTCCTGGAGCATCAGCCGAGGGATAAAAGCACATGCAGAAGGTTCCCATTGTGAGCTGCTATGTGTCCCGTAAGTGAACATCAAAAAAAGGATTGGCTAATCATCAGTTTTATTTTGGATACTAAGGGCAGCAAAAGAGCAAAAGCCTTTCTGGTTGATCCTGTGACACTTATACTGAGCAAAGAGTATAGTCCAGCCACAGGCCACATACCCAATACTCACACTGCGCAACACTGAAACCCACTTCCCACCTGCAGGAGCCAAGGAGGTTTGTGCAGGGCTGCAACACCCTGCCACCTCCAGCCACCAGCACGACCGTGGGCTACAAATGGGCTGTGCACACAAATGTTTTCCAGCCCTGCATACCCTGGGGTGGGCAGAGGTGGGCCTTGCTGTTTAGACAACCCTTGTCACCAAAGCAGGGGCTGTCTTTCATGATAGGTGGACAGAAATCAGAACAAACCCAGAAGAACACAGGTCAGCTGAATTTTCCTAGCAGCAGGAGCATCCCTTTGCCAGACACTGCTCTCCCTAGAACCTCTTAATCTCTACAGATTTACATAAGGTTAAAATTGTCCTGGAGTCATAAGTCACAAACTGAATGTTACTGCACTGCCAGACAGACAACCTGAAGAAGAAATTCTCCTCTGCAAAATGCCAGACTCTTAGGCTATAGGAGTTATGTAATGATATTTCAGTACCTGTAATCTTTGGAAGATCTGTCCTCCTCTGTGAACTCTCTTCCCTCATCTACCTTTGCCTTTAGGAATAACTTGAGCTGATTTTTTTGAGATTATTGCTGATGCAGCTTAACAGCATTTGGACTTGGCACAAAACTGGCTATTATACACACAGCATCTTTCTCTCTTTTCCAGAATATACAAGTTGAAAATAATTGCTTCCACAATTTCCACAAGGTAGAAATGACATTGATTTTTTCAATAAAATATTTCCAAACTACAATGACATTGAAGACTATACTCCTGAAAAGTTTTAAGCATTTATGTTTTCCTAGATAATAAAAGGGCCAGTGATGGGAAATTTTAGGAAAAAAAGAATGATGACAGAAGAAATGGGAGAAAGGTAGCAGATAATATTAATTTTCTGAATTTGTTTATCCAGCAAAAAGAAACGTGAAGAAAACTATCAGAGTAGCAGTAAAAGCTTTTTTTTTTCAGCAATAACTTTGTGGTTTGAGATTTGGGGAAGTCAGTTTAGTTTCAAGTTCATTAGGAATGGCCTTTCCAACATAGATTTATCAGATGATGTAAGGGAAATCAGGGTACCCTGTGCACCTGTTCCCCTATCAGCATGAACTATCACAGACGAAACTCCCGTGCTGTGTGATGGTTAATCTACACATACAAATTCACACTTCTTTCTGCTTCATATCCTTCTACTCTGGCCCTGAATTCTACTGGAACCAGTGAAGATTCTAGGTAATATTAAGGCCACCGTGTTTCTGCAAGGCAGGTGTAACATCAGACTCCAGGGCATCATATTTCAGCATTGCGTTGCTGAATAAAAGCAAGGAATTTTGGTATGTGGAAAGAGAAAAACTAATCAAGCTCTCTGCATTGCTGGAACCTGAAAAATAGTCTCTCTGGGAGTTGTGAGGGATGAAAAGACATATAGATCTCCTCTAACATTTTCCCTAAGTTGATTCACTCCTCAGTGGCATAAATTGTCTTGGGATGTGCAATTGCTATCTCTGAAATAGATCTTGAGGTGGATATAATAGGAAACTTTAACTTGCTTCTGAAAACATAATTATGGGGAAGAATGCGGTGAGTGCTGATATTACAAACTGATAATGCCGTATCCTGTCCCTACCCTAGTGCTGTAAATCAGACTTAATGACACGAAAATCAGTAAAAATCTGGTGATATAAAACAAGTTAGTAGAGTATCAGGAGATATCAGCACTGAGTGCTTAACTTGTCATGGTGTTTATTTTTTGTGTGCATTTTTCTCTCAACAATCTTTGTCCCAGACTGAAATTGCTTTTCTTAAGAAGAGGAATCCATGGAAAGCTGCAAGCTGTTCCATTTCATTTCACTCTTGTCTTAGGTACACCATCCTACCTAGTCCTGCTCAGAGTCCTAGGGAGGCAAGTTTGCAATTTACTATGAGGACACGGCTCATGCTGAGACCATGCCCTACTGTAAAACTCTGAGTTTGCAGCAGACTGTTTCAACACTCAACGTAAGACAAGTCATGGCTGGGGAAAAAAAAAACAAACCACCTTTGAATTGCAAGAAAATTAAAATCAGACATATCAACACATACCAAAACAAACCACCCAACTTCACTGAACTTGTTCTTTGTGTAATAACCACTCTCCTCTGGTAAATTAACATGGAAAACAAAAATTTCTCCTCAACTTTTGCATTAAGGTCTTCCTTCCCCACAACCCAAGCACTGGCTCGGAATTATTTACATTCCTGACTTCCTTTTGCTTCTGTTTCTCGTGACTACCTCTCCTCTGTTCCCTTACTGAGCTTTCATCTTCCATACTATTTTCCAAAGAGCAATTCTGTTCAACAGAGGGGAGGCCAAGATTTAGTAACATGGGTAATGATTTCATCAGCTTGAATGAAAATATAAAATGTTGTATGGTAACATGAGAGAGATGAGTCCCAAACCTGCCAGTGTCTCCCAGATAGCTTTAGGAAGGTCAACTCACCTGTCTGGTCTGTCTCATCTTTCTACCTGTAAAATAAGAATGAAGACATGTCCCTACTCTCAAAAGATCCTGATTTTTAAAGCGATTTCTGAAACTTGTGCCATTTCTCAGATACTCAAGGATGGAAACCAGTGAAGAGAGGTTTTCAGAAATCACTAGATGTTTTGCCTGGTGGAAAAGAATGTCATATAGTAAATCTCAAAAAAGAGCTAGTTGGCTGAGACAATATTTGTCCAGGTGTTTGCCACTGAAGTCAGTATCAGCTCTGCCATAGTTTCAATACTAGTATTTCTTGAGCTGTTTGTGATAAGGACAGCAGCACAGACTTGAATCTACAGGACTCTCCATAGGATATTTGAAAGGATGTTGTAGATATATTTAAATAACTCAGAATGTTTAGGCTTACCTTCCTATACCACATCTGAGAAAATGCAGATAGAAGAGAAGAATTATTCAGGAAATTATAATTTTATTCACAAATATGGATTTAAAAATGCTAGGAAGGACAGTATTTTATCACGTGAAGCAAAAGCTATAGCAGGTTTTAAGACACAATGTCCCCTTAAATATTTGAGAGGACCCTATCTTTTTAACTTCTGAAAGACATGTTTTTAAATATGGAAATTTAGAAACCTACTAAGAAGTCTGTCTGGGAGTGAATTGCACACATTTCACTCCCAGTCTTCTCAAAGAGAGGTCAATGTAAACTTGTCATTGGTTGTGGTGGATACAATGCCATCCTCCTCCAGTTGATCTGTGCCAATCTGAACCCATGCAATTTTGCAACCTAAGTGCTTTACGAGGGCAAATTTTACCTCACAGTGAAACACAACAGAGGCACCTTGAGCCAGCCTGCAGACTGCAGAAAAGGCACACACAGACAAGGTTGGGCACAGTTATTTGCAGGGGGAACAAGGGCACAGCCACTCCAGACACAGAATATGGAAGGAATGTAACAATATACCAAAATATCTGTATATAACAACATAACAATATAGCAGGTGTGGCTTCATGGGGTGGGAAGAAACCTCACTCCTGTGTGAGATGCCCTGCAGTCTCCTCCCTGAGAGCTGAACTTGTCAGATCTATCCAGAATCTTTCTCCACCAGGAGTTACAACCATAGTCGACTTCTCAAGCAGAAAAGCTATAAAAAATCTAATGGAGGAGTTGGAAGAAAGGAGAGGTGACAGCACTGTTAGCACAGCTTGGAATTTTGCCCTCCAGCCCTCACATGCCTTTCTGCATCACTGTCACTCTGAAGTGGTGCTGCTCTTGAGAGCAGAAGCAAAGATTTAAATGCATGTTTTTATATACATATGCTTATCTATGTATATCTTTTTACATATATCAGTGTGTGTGTGTGTGTGTTTGACTGTGTAAAATTATTCTTATTAAAAAATGCAACCAGATCCCTCAGTCCGAGAGGTTCAGCACATCTAATTTCTCTTCAGAGCAAACACACAGAGGCAGAGAGCAATCAACATCCGCTGCTGGTAGCTGTTTTTTAAAAGAGCCCCACTTTGCTTTTCAGATAGCTCTTCCTCGCAGCAGTATTGACCTCTAATTTCAAGCCATAAAACTAATACCAAGAACAAGCTAGAGTAAATACAGCTGCTGTACTTTTGCTCCATCCACAGCCATTCTCCCTCTGCCTTTCTGGAGTGACTCCCTTTAGGGGTTCATCCATGTGTGCTCCATCTGCCTCCACCCTGCCTGACACAGCTGCGGGATTATTTTCCTCAGGCAGTGACAAGGACAGTTCAGAAGAGCTGGTGTATACCTGCATTGCTGGTTTCCACCTTGTGTCAATTACCTGGTTTTGAAAAAGCATTGAAAAAGCCCTGGCATTTTCACAATTAAATGATGCCATCATAGCAAGAGCCTTTGCAGGAGCAGGAAGAAACATTATGATTGAGGAGGTGGGAAAGAAAAACCCATCAGGTTGGCTGGAGGGACTATATAGGCACTTTTGTAAGAGGTCTGGTGTGAAATCCAGGGAAGATAAAGCAAAAAGGAGAAGACGATCTGTCCGCTGTATCACTGCCCAGGTGCATCCTCCCAGGAGCAGGCAGGAATGTGCAGCATTGCATCTCTGCAGAGCATGGGTCTGCTTCTTCCCTCTGGCTCATGCTGCTAACACAGCAGCAATGCAGGGGAAGAAGATTGTTCACCTGGATGTAGTACTATCAACAGCCAGGGAGGAGGACAAAGACAAGGAAAACATAAGAGAGACGGTGATTTTATGCACAGTGACAGTGAGTGAGACATTAAATCAGAAAGGAGGGAGCAGCTTCCCCATCTGCCCCAAGCAAGTGGGAACTAGGGTGGTGGATGCACAAACAGAGGATGCACTTGCATGGTTGAAGTAATACAGCATCAGCTGGAGGCTTGTGGTTGGTGCCTCTGGTGTCTCTGCAACAAGTGCATTTAGGTAGCCCTGACTTCCAGCAAGTCCCTGAATGTCAGGGGACTTGTGAGCTGCTGCAATGCAATCTCCTTTGGAAGGGGCAAATCCCGTACAACAAGAGCAACTCAGGGGAATGCTCCTAGAGATTTTCCTACAACCACCATGTACCACAAACATCTTCATGGGTTCTCCAAATGGTCGGAGCACTTCAAAGCATGAGGGCAAATCTTTGTGGCTTGTTCAAGATGAACATGCAAATTTAGTGAATGGAAAAGGTAAATTTACTGCAGGGTTTTTGTATCTTTTATGTCTGCATTTTCTACAAAACACAGACACAGGCGTGAGGGTCATAATCCAACTAACACCAATACCGGATGCACAATTTCTGTGTTATCTATGAACCCAAAAATCTTGCTAAAAGATACATATTCTCATATGAGAATGGTTCAGGCTTAAACAATAGGAATCATGTCTAAAGGGAAGCAAATTAACTGGACAGGTAGACATATAAGGTGACAAAGTCAATCTATATACACAAACAAGTAAAAGAAGAGTTTAATAGTAGACAAAGTCCACTCTTTTTAAATGGATCATACTGATTTTGTCCAGCTCTTCCAAAAAAAAAGGATAGTAGAAAGCAATACAGCTCTGGAATATGTTACACAGAGATGCTGTGACATCTCATCCTAGGCTCAGCTAGACAAAGACACAGACACCATGCTGGCAGCAGCCCCACTTGGAGCAAGACGCTATACTGCAGACCTTCAGAGGTCCATTTCCAACAGCATTTCTATGATTTTATGAAAAACACTGCAAGATTCTCCCTAAAGAGGGCTGACTAAGTATCCTAAAATCCCATGGGTTTGAGACTCTTCAGCCCTCTTGATATCAGACATGAAATTCTATGTTTATTTAGCATAACCTTCTTAAACTATGCCTGCTAGAAAAGCTGCCATTCTCCCCCAACTAGTGTTAGCTAAAAATCCACGAAAACCAACTCTCTTAAGTTGATAAATCACTAATCTTCTATAGGTAAAATAGTGACTAGTGCTGACGCCCTTAAATCACCACTTCCAGGGAGCTGATCAGTTCAGCACGAAGCAAAGGAATACCTTTAAAAATGGACAATTATTTCTGCAATCAGTAGCTGTCAGTAATAGAATGAGCACTCTCTAAATGCCTAATTTAATTTCAGTCCATTAACTTTCCCCCCTTCTTAGCCTGCCAGTGTACTGGCATTATGTTGTAATCTTTAATCCAGTATGGGAATACTTCAACCTTTAACCTTAAGGTTTCCTAGTATTTCTTACATGATACCTTATGTTCTCTGTGTTTAAATAAAATTAAGCTGGAAAAAAAAAATCAAATTAATCTATTCTTTTTGACTGACAGCAAGAAAATAACTGAAGATTGAGACCAGGAAGAAAACATCCTGTATGCCCATAGGTTTCCCAGAAAGACTATAATGAAGTTGCAGTTCATACAACCATATGAACATAGAATTGTCAAAATGGCTCTCCCTAGCATCGTAAATCCTATAAGAACCAAAGAATGCTGCTCCAGAGGGAAAGAAACATTACACTACAACAAAATATGTGATTATATGTACTATTATGAGGTACAAGCTAGTTCCTCATCTAACTGATGGTCAACAGACATTTCCACAAAGCAAGAACAATAAAACAAATAAATGCAAACAGATAAAAGCAGGCACTTACAAAAAGCTTTTTAGAAAGAGATAGTAGAAAGGGTTTTAAGTATAAAGAAAAAAAAAAAAAAAGGGTTTATATACTGTCTTTGGTACCTCTTTTCTCAGATATTATGCCCCAGACCAAGTTTGTCTTTCATAGCTGATGACGTTGAAGTTGGACATGCCTGTCCACCTCAGCCATGAGTCTGACTTTCCATTCTTGGTCACAAGGGAGGTCACGTCACTCCAGAGCTGGCTACAGACTAAGGTTGGACACATCCTTCCTACACTGGTTGTGAAAAAATGGCTCCTTCACAACTTTTCCCTGTGTGGCAACTAAAAATTTTGCCAATTTTTGTTTCATGTCCAGGGATCTCGCTTTGGTTTCTGCTCAGGAGTTTGACTTCTTCTGAATTTTAGGAGGGCAATGAGAGGGGTCTGAAATAAACCTGTACCCAAAGCAGCAAGGCCCCATTCAGAAAATATGTAGTGCAGAACAGTGCTGCTGTGGTGCTCCCTAGCCTCAGTTTAAAGATGCTCAGCAGGTTATTAATTTCTGACTGATGCTGCAAATTGAGCAGACATCTTCATTGAGCTTCCACAATGCAATTCATAGCTTATTTTTTCCCTGGGAGGTGACAACTAATTCAGAAGCCATCGATGTATATACAGAGATTAATTTGTTCCACCCAATTTGTATTCCCTTGCAGCTATCAACAATGAATGTAATTTACCATCATATTGCCCAACTGACTCGAGCTACATGCAGTAGTCTTTTCATCAGCAAGTTTGGCCACTTTGCTATTCAAACACCTTCATTCAGTAATAGTATTGACCACCACGACTTTAGGAAGGGGATTCCCCTCCACGTAAATTAATCAAGAGCTCCTGGCAGCAGCCAGCACATGACAAGGGGCACCAGAGATAAATTATTATGTGAGTTGCTTACGGCATTCTTACATATTTATGCACGTGAAATTAACTGTAACTGTCTTCTTCCTCATCAACCTAGCAATAAATTTCTAAGGTGCAATATTGTTATTATCCTTTTCTTAGTGCTTTATGAGCAAACAGATTAAGGACTCCAGTGCCTGAACATGCTTCTGCTATTCTGTGGTATTCACAAATCAAGTGTTTGCTTTTAGCATGTGGAAACCATGAGGTCTTTCAGGTTCAACTAGCCCTTAGTGGAGAAGAATCAATGTCATTCAAACTGACTCACAGTCATGGCCAGGAAATTACTGCGGACGTGGAAACGTCCCATAGCTTAGTGATGAACTGTGTGGCCTGTCCAGGGCCAAACAAGGAGTCAGCGATGGAGCTCATAGCATGACTCAGACCTACAATAATTCTCTAAGTATCCTTCTGCTCAGGAAGAGAGTAAGAGGGCCACTAGTCTATAAAGTGAATGATACGAAGTACTCCTGGTGCCTTTTGTAATCCATGTAGTGTGTAGAGCTGCCTTTCAGAAGATTTACCCCATCCTTAAGAATCTGAACTGCACTAATGCACCCCACTCAGTCACTGCTCAGGATCGTGCTGGTACCACAGTCACCGTTACAATGGCTGCACTTTCCAAAGGCACACAGAGATGAAAGACTGGACAGTTAAAATTAGATCTAAGCAAACATGGTTAATATGGAACATCAGAAAGCCTCAGAAATCTGCTGTGACTGTGATTTGTAAGTATGGTATCATGATTGTGTCAGAAAACATAACAACCTGCCAATTTCATTTCAGAAAGTCAATGAACTTCATAATCCTCTTAATTCCAAATTCTCTCCGCTTCTATCCAGCTTCCTTTCAGCTTTTGACACACTGCAGTCCAGCTCATCGTGCAAGGAAACAGAATGAACCAGGCAGCAAATGTCACTTGTGGTTGACTCCAACAAGCTTCTCCCCAGAGTGCTCAGAGAGGCCCCCAGAAGTCTGTCATCCCACCAGGAACAGGAGTGTGACTGAGAGAAAGGGCAAGGGGCAGGCGGGGTGCCATTGTGGAGAGCTTTATTTACTGGTGTGGCCTGCACAGGAGAGAAGAAAACAAGAGTTGTGCTTCCAAACCACTCTACATCAATAGCATCCCAACACTTAAAGAGATAATTTCATATTCATGAAGGCTGTCAATCAATTCACAGGCTGGAGATACATGTCCAAATACCTGTAGCCACAGCTGATAGCTACAAGGCCACACTGTCTTTACTACAGGCCTTGCCAGTGTGTATCAGTCATGACTTAAAAGTGTGACCTCTAGGTTTGTCAAGGTCGCCTACTCTGTAGCAATAACTCTTTATCTGCAATGTCTGCTTCAAGGAGTAACCCTCGGAAGCAAGAGGCACAGCAGCAGTTAAGGAGGCACCAACCACTCTGGTTTCAAGTGGCAACGTGAGCTGACAGAGAAGCTGTCCAGTTCCTCCTCATGTTTTTTTCTGACTAGAGGAGAAGGGCACAGTTGCACGCTACTTTGTGATGACCAGCAGAGTGGTGACACTGAACCAGCTCTGTGTCTTTCGTGTAATGTATGTAATGATACATACATACAATGACACTCAATGTAATGATTCCAAGATGAGAGAATCTGATGCTGAGAATTTACGAAACTACTCAGAAGGATCAGAAGGAGCACAAGGATGACTGGGTGCGAAATAAGGTTCTTAAATTTGCAGAGGCTGAAAGAAGTCCTGCTATAATCTTTCCCATGCATGAAAGGAAGCATATGTGACGTTACAGTAAAGCTTATTGTAAAGTATATCAAAATTTACCTACATTCAAAATATCTTCTGTCCTAATATGCATGAAAAAAAAGGCAAAAAATTCCCCAAGTGCAGTGCTTTTTGTATGAAACTGAGCACTAGGCATGCAGATGGCATTCAAGAAGCAATGGAGAAGAAGGATTTCATGCTCTGTGGGATCTCAGGCTTTTGTAGTCAATATTGGCTTTGATTCACCCAGAAAAACTGCACATCAATTACCTCAGGACATCAGCAAGTTATCTAGTAACAGAGAATAGACAAAAAAACAATTTCCCAAATCTTAAAAGGAATAAAGTCACTGCAGGAAGGAGGTCAGAGTGATGAGGAACAGAGTGAGAGACACAGCCAGATATGCTGCTGTCACATACCACCACGCCTTCAGGAATTAACAGCACAGCTAGGTTTCCTAAACAACCTCACACTCGGAGAAGTATGAAGAATAACCATAGAAACCAAGACCAAGTAAAATTCACCAGAGAGAATAAGAACAGACTGAAATAGAGACCTGCAGATTGATCGTCCTAGAGAACTCAGTTAATTCCAAGAAAGTCTCTAGAATTTTCTCATATTAATATTCAAAGGATATTTCATTCGAAGTTTGAGGTTTCTAGGTTTGTGAAATGAAGAATACCTGCAGGCAAGACAGAGAAGGCACTGCAGTGATGGACAGCATATACCTCTAAAGTACATACTTTGACATTCTTTTAAGGAACAGAGAGTTAAGGCTGGAGAGACAGTGAACATGTACCATCTGCCAGGACTTCAGAAAGTGAGAGGGTTTTGCTTCCAAAGTGCACTAAATGAGGTAAAAACCTAATGTTATTGTATAGGACAGAAGGGTTTCATGGACGTAGGAATCCAGTGGCCACAGCCATGGTCTTACCAAGCTGTCTGGGCTGCAGACATAGGGGACAAATACTCCATCAATGTCCTGCGCAACGCATGTCTGAGCCACACTCCTCTTTCAGCAGACAGATGATGTTTTCTTGTCTCCACTGCATCAGAGCTACCGTTGCCCTTCACTTTTTATTTCAAGGGTCTATGAGTCAATGCTTGCTTGCACTGTACTTGCACTTGCAAGTCATCAAAGAAAGAGGATTAAGTCTGATGCCTCTGTAAAGAATACATAGACAAAGTGTATCCCTTAGGAAAAGATGTTAAAGACCCATAATGGAAAGACCAAACCACCCTTTTTAGTAAAAATAAAGGATTATTTACTCCTGGTAGATCAGAAGAAAACTGGACTGCTGCCTGGGGTATGTCTATGCAAACAATGTCTTTGCTTGTTCTCAGACTCCCAGCCTAATTACTGTGTCCAATACCCACATTCTCATTAGGTGAAATACAGGCTTAAATGCAGACAGAGGTTTATAAGAAGATATGGGTATCAATTAGGTTACATTTAGGTAAAGTATTCATCTAAATAACAAATTTTTCACCACAGCTGTGAAACCAAACAACACAATTAAAGATGGGTTTGCTTTGCATTAAGGTAAATGTATATTTTCCAGTGGTTTTTTTCCCATACATATCTAAAATACAACAATCATCCATTAAGCTTTTGGTACTGGCAAGGCTATGAAGAGTCAAATGCACAGTTCTGTTCTCTTACTTAAGAGTACCAAGAATGTAGCTCCTTTTCTTCTTGTGTGCAAGATGGTTTCCTAGCCTAACCATCACAGGTGTATTGATCTCAATATACTTTTCTCACTCCTGTTTAAGATATACTACACAGTAATGACATAAACCCCTTCACACACCCATATCCTGAAATATTTTATGTGGTATAAAGGAAGGAGGTACAATATCTTTACTGAGGAAAATTACATAATGTATTCT
Source organism: Cariama cristata (assembly GCF_000690535.1). NCBI lineage: Eukaryota > Metazoa > Chordata > Aves > Cariamiformes > Cariamidae > Cariama > Cariama cristata. The sequence goes on from NW_009608840.1 coordinate 22,087, forward strand.
CCATAAATCATTTCAAAACCAATTGCCACAGTTGTGAACCTGTCTTAATTTTGTGGATTAATCTTAATCTTGTAATACAAATGCCATCCTACAGCCTATAACACAAGCTATCAGTGCTTACGTGACCTGAACAGTTCATTTAGCATTGCAAACTACAATATATAACTAACTGGCTATATGCACGTGCAGTAGACTGATGTCAGCCAAATTACATACTGTCATTTGCCCTTTAGTGTCTTAAGTGTAAATATAATAAGTAAAAATGATCAACACCCCATTTTGGCATGAAATTGATTTTCAAAGTGTGCCATTTTCATACATAAAGTTGCACTGGTGTATTACACTGAAATGTCTTACCTCAACAGCTACACAGCGTGAGATTGATTCATTTTGTAGATGGAAAAGACAAACTTGGAATCAACCAATAAGATTCTGTCCCTCCAGAAAGGCTCCATGTCAGCAGTTGCCATTCTTGCGAACACAAAACATTTCTCCTCATATCCACCCAGTTACAGAAATGCACTCCCAGGAAGGGAAGGGGGCAGGTAAGAACACCCAGATGAAACAAGAGAATTGTTTTTTTAAAACAGACGAGGTAAAAAGGAAGATCTTAGCTTTTTATGTACCACAAGCTGCTGTCAAAGAAACATGATTTCCCTAAGAGGTTTCCAGCCACCCCTGGAAGAATTAATAGCCACAGTCAGATGTGCTGCTCCCTTCACAGCTGCTTCAGGTAAAGAAGTTTCTGCCTGGCTGCTTGTGGCTCCTACACGTCACAGGCTATTGCCCACTCAGAGCTACAGCATAAAATCACACATGATGATTCCCTGTCTCAGTTCAACCAGGTTTGAGCACTAGCAGTACTTAGTAGCAGTGCTCTTCTAAACCACTTCCACCAGCCTGGTCATAAATTACACTGGAACAACAAACTATTGCTACAGCTAAGCAGACAGCCTTGCTCACTTTCAGACACACAGCATGCTTCAGGGTGGTTTGCACCCACCTCCAAGAGCTCTGACTTTTGTGAACAATGTTTCCAGTGCTCCAGGGAATATCAGGCCAGTGCTCAAGACAGGGATCCTGCCATATCACATAGGGATCCTTGAAAGTAAAATCCAAGACAAGATTCAAAGTCATAAGCATCTCTTGCTGACACTATGCTTAAAAAAGAGAGAGAGACACAAATAAACTCTGGTGGTTTTGTGGATTTTCCCCCTCAAAGACATGCGGTTAAGCATTTTAAGATTTACACTTCCCCATTGCTGCTCCTTTCTCCCTCATTTTCCCTCGCAGGACCCCAGGTCTGAGCAGGTATAAGTTCACCTATTTTAGAGAGCACTTTGCAGTCTCAAGGGTGAGCAAGCAAAACTGCTTGCAACTACATGCCATGAGTCTGCTGCAGATAAAAGATGCAGAGTAATTTTTTAAGTGCTTGTTTTGGGGTATTTTGTAATTTGATGTATTTTTCTTTTTTCCACTTTCCCACTAATATGTCAGCATGTATTGAAAGCTGCTTCATGGAAGATGTGAAGGGAAGACAATAAGTGAGAGAAGGAGTTAAGGGAATCTTAACAGATAAGATGTTGCATGGCCCCAGGAATTGAATTAACAGGTGTGACTCAAAGGTGCGGCTTAATGATTTGTTAACCATTCTGTAAATTAAGTGAGGCAGGAAGTTTTGCGGTCATCATTTATAGAGTACCACCTGCTGGGCATAATACAGGAAGATATCAGGTTTACATGTAGGTTTTGGATGCCTAACCTTCACAGCCCACCCTCAGCTATGACTGGTGTCTTCTGCACACAGCTAAGGAGATGCAGAATAAGATCTGATGATAACACCAGCTGCAGGAACATGCCAGCTAGTCTGGTAGCTGATCCAGTGTATGTCACCCGACTGTTTGTCCCTTTCATAAGCCCTTCTGCCCATTTTCTCAGTGCCCATTTGTACACCAGAGTATAGCAGTGATCTACCTATTTGCAACCTAGACATCCTCACACATCCTGCCGGGCTGCAAGGGCTTGATGGGGTTACTTATGGGTCAGAGAAATTAAATCCTGTTTTCCAGTCCTTTACACATGTGGAATGAATGGGAAAATTTTGCATGTGATGTTCTGGACCATAACCCTGAAATTTCATAAAGTGTAGCACTTTCTTAAGATCTAGAGATGGAATTTTCTATTACTGCTTTTGAAATAAAATTCATGTTGGTGTCTCAGAAAACCTTCCTGTATCAGTCAATGACATCAGAAGAAAGTATTAGTCTCCTGTGCAGTAGCAATTCTCCATTGAATTAACCACTAAGTGAGAAAATCATTGTGATAGGGAGCAGGGAAATTTCCACAGATGTCAAAGTGTTTCCCACTGGAATATTTCATAGTTGTTCTCTGAAGTGAATGTAGTCAGCAACTTGAGATTAATATACAACTAATGACACTATGAACATTAAATAGAATGAAAGAGGTTTCTGTGTTCTCTGACCCATAAAGTTGTTGTTTGAAAGGTAGCATTCAACATGGAAACGTAACTAGCAGTCATTGTCTGTGGCAGGGTCTTTCTTGTAATCTGCTTTGCAATCCATTACTGAGGGCTTTCCTAGGCACTTCATGCAATATGGATCTCAGTGCATGTTTTAGTGTTACCAAGGGTGATGTCTTACTGTTTTACAAGTTCCCTGAGGTCCCCATGACAAATTTTGAATAACATGTAAGAAGATGGCCATTTTTTAATGACTAGTCCATGCATTACCACCATTTCATATGACAGATCAGGGACAATCCCTCCTGTGGCTTACTCTTAATATTGCTGTCTTGTTCTCAGTTGCTTTAACCCCGATTTGTTTGTATGGAAATTGAAGCCATTCCACTCCCTGCAGAGTGGGAAGTCTTCTCTGCTGCTTTCACAAACAGCTCATGACATTTCCAGCCCAGGTGGTGGGTGGAATTTACCAATATCTCTCTCTGGGAGAGAATTTACCAGTATCTGATTCACAGTGTGGTGGTCATTTCCAACTGGCCTGGCCTCTTTCACCTGTTAAGAGCTCCCAGCATGTGCATGAGTTTAACCACCATACAGCTCATGTTTTGGGTCTTTCTCCACACACTGTTCCTGAGCACCCTCCCTACCTGAAAAAAGCTGTCATTTCTGGTAAGATATTCCTTTCCGGTCACTGCCAGGAAAACACTCTCTACAATAAATCATGCCTAAACAAAAAGCTCTCATGATCCCTACTGCTGCACAGGCATGAAAGCATTTGGCTGGTGCTCAGTGGCCATCTCCACCTCCTCCAGCTTTTTTCCGAGTGTTCCCAGCCTATTTCTGACCTCAGAACCATAAAGACACTGAATAACAAAGCCATCAAACAGGTTAGGTGGGAAGCGGTCTCTGGTCTAGCCCTCTCAAAGCTGCATCAACGTAGGAGACAGATCCAGGACAGGGGGAAAGAAGAGAGAAAGGTGACAAAAAGCTGTGAAGAAAAAAGGAGACACATACACAACAAACACAAAGAAGAAGCTCAGTTCCATTCCTATTCCTAGACAGACCTCTGAGAAACAAAAAGTTTAACCAGAAGAGCAAGAAAAATCTCAGATATCACTAGTCTTTTTATTAGCTCAAATTTTCTGACTGTGACCTGCAATGTCTGGCCTGTTAGCCAATCAGGCAGAGCCCTTCCAGTTCCCAGAGCAGACGCTCGTCTTCTTAAACACATGTTTAAGATTCACAGTACCACTTCTGCTTAAATGTAGACAGCTTCTAGAAACCACGGCTAACTTTCCCCACTACTCCACTGTTGTTTTTTCCCTCTGGCAAGGTGTAACTTCATGGCTGCCTCTTGTGTACCCTTTAATGCATCGTCTCACAAAGGTAGCTGTGAAGTTCAAGATTTCTTTTTGTACACTGGATTCATCATATGAAGCAGAAAAGAGCAGGGCATACTCTTATTTGCAGAGTAGAATGGGAAAGCTAAAGTAAGAAAAACACTTAAAACAGAGAGACAGAGATACATAGGTTCAGCCTTGCAGGCCTGACTGCCATCCATGCAGAGGGCCAAATCATAGCCTCTTCTGAATTTGAATCAGTCTTCTACGAACCTACTAATAGCTTAATGACTTGAGAATTATATTCAACTTGGTATTCTCTGAATTTCTACATTGCTGTTGGGTCTTTAGGTGCAATCTCCACTTAAAGAGATTTATTTTCTTATGTTCTTTTTCTTAAGGAATTTATTTTCTTTGGTGCTAGTGTGTATCTGTCAACTCAAAGTTCCTTAACGAGTCTAAAGTTATTGAGGAAAGAGT